>NC_041217.1:10557454-10619725 GCF_002837175.3 Physeter macrocephalus | reverse complement strand
AAACCAGAAAAAGATGTCACAAAAAAAGAAAACTAGAGGCCAATATCACTGATGAACATAGATGCAAAAACCCTCAACAAAATACTAGCAAACAGAATCCAACAGCACATTAAAAGGATCATATACCATGATTAAGTGGGGTTTTCCCAAGAAGGCAAGGATTCTTCAGTATACACAAATCAATCAATGTGATACACCATATTAACAAATTGAGGATAAAAACCATATGATCATCTCAATAGATGCAGAAAAAGCTTTCAACAAAATTCAACACCCATTTATGATAAAAACCCTCCAGAAAGTAGGTGTAGAGAGAACTTACCTCAACATAATAAAGGCCATATATGACAAACCCACAGCCAACATTGTGCTCAATGGTGAAAAACTGAAACCATTTCAACCAAGATCAGGAACAAGACAAGGTTGCCCACTCTCACCACTATTATTCAGCATAGTTTTGGAAGCTTTAGCCACAGCAATCAGAGAAGAAAAAGAAAGGAATCCAGATCAGAAAAGAAGAAGTAAAGCTGTCACTGTTTTCAGTTGACATGATATTATACATACAGAATCCTAATGATGCTACTAGAAAACGACTAGAGTTAATCAGTGAATTTGGTAAAATAGAAGGATACCAAATTAATGCACAGAAATCTCTTGCATTCCTATACACTAATGATGAAAAATCTGAAAGAGAAATTAAGGAAACACTTCCATTTACCATTGCAAAAAAAAAGAATAACATACCTAGGAAGAAACCTACCTAAGTAGACAAAAGACCTGTATGCTGAAAACTATAAGACGCTGATGGAAGAAATTAAAGATGATACAAACAGATGGAGAGATAGACCATATTCTTGGATTGGAAGAATCAACATTGTGAAAATGACTCTACTACCCAAAGCAATCTACAGATTCAATGAAATCCCTATCAAACTACCAATGGCATTTTTCACAGAAGTAGAACAAAAAATTTCACAATTTGTATGGAAACACAAAAGACTTCAAATAGCCAAAGCAGTCTTGAGAAAGAAAAACGCAGCTGGAGGAATCAGGCTACCAGACTTCAGACAATAGTACAAAGCTACAGTAATCAAGGCAGTATGGTACTGTCACAAAAACAGAAATATAGTTCAATGGAACAGGATAGAAAGCCTAAGGATAAACCCATGCACCTATGGTCACCTTATTTTTGATAAAGGAGGTAAGAATATACAATGGAGAAAAGAGCCTCTTCAATAACTGGTGCTGGGAAACTGGACAGCTACATGTAAAAGAATGAAATTAGAACACTCCCTAACACCATATGCAAAAATAAACTGAAAATGGATTAAAGACCTAAATATAAGGCCAGACACTATCAAACTCTTAGAGGAAAACATAGGCAGAACACTCTATGACATAAATCACAGCAAGATCCTTTTTGACCCACATCCTAGAGAAATGGAAATAAATACAAAAGAAAACAAATGGGACCTAATGAAACTTAAAAGCTTTTACACAGCAAAGGAAATCATAAACAAGATGAAAAGACAACCCTCAGAATGGGAAAAAATATTTGCAAATGAAGCAACAGACAAAGGATTAATCTTCAAAATTTACAATCAGCTCATGCAGCTCAATATTAAAAAAACAAACAACCCAATCTCAAAATGGGCAGAAGACCTAAATAGACATTTCTCCAAAGAAGATATACAGATAGCCAACAAACACATGAAAGGATGCTCAACATCACTAATCATTAGAGAAATCCAAATCAAAACTACAATGAGGTATCACCTCACACAAGTCAGAATGGCCATCACCAGAAAATCTACAAACAGTAAATGCTGGAGGGGGTGTGGAGAAAAGGGAACCCTCTTCCACTGTTGGTGGGAATGTAAATTGATACAGCCACTATGGAGAACAATATGGAGGTTCCTCAAAAAACTAAAAATAGAACTACCATATGACCCAGCAATCCCACACTCCTGGGCATATACCCTGAGAAAACCATAAATCAAAAAGAGTTATGCACCACAATGTTCATTGCAGCTCTATTTACCGTAGACAGGACATGGAAGCAACCTAAGTGTCCATCAATAGATGAATGGATAAAGAAGATGTGGCATATATATGCAATGGAATATTACTCAGCCATAAAAAGAAACGAAATTGAGTTATTTATAGTGAGGTGGATGGACCTAGAGCCTAGAGTCTGTCATACAGAGTGAAGTCAGAGAGAGAAATAAATACTATATGCTAATACATATATATATATGGAATCTAAAAAAAAAAAAAAGCTTCTGAAGAGCCTAGGGGCAGGACAGGAATAAAGATGCAGACATAGAGAATGGATTTGAGGACACAGGGAAGGGGAATGGGAAGTTGGGACGAAGTGAGAGAGTGGCATGGACATACATACACTACCAAATGTAAAATAGATAGCTAGTGGGAAGCAGCCGCATAGCATAGGGAGGTCAGCTAGGTGCTGTGTGTGACCACCTAGAGGCATGGGATAGGAAGGGTGGGAGGGAGATTCAAGAGGGAGGAGATAGGGGATATATGTATATGTATAGCTGATTCATTTTGTTATAAAGCAGAAACTAAGACACCATTGTAAAGCAATTAAACTCCAATAAAGATCTTTTTTTAAAATGGAGTACTACTCAGTAGTAAAAATAAACAAACTATACACACACACACAAAAAATCCTACAATGGGCTTCACTGTCCATGAAACAAATGGAGAAACTTAGACCATAATCAGAGTGTGCGAAGACATGGATCAAGAAGAATTGTTTGATACTCCTTGGAGCAGAAGTGTGAAACAGAAAACAGAACATCAGAAATCACACTGCTAACTATATATTCTAGAAAAACAGTAGCACACCTATTCTAGGAAATTTGCTCAAGAATATGCATAGAAATAATACTAGTAAAAGCAAAAGAAACAACTGAAAGGAACCCAAATGACAATGATACACTGAATGCATGTACTGTATAACAGTATACTTATAGGTATTTTATATAGTAATCAAAATAGGTTAAGTGCATTAACATGAATGAAACACACATCATGTTGTATGAAAGCAAGTCACAGTGTACAAAATAAAGTATACTGACATGCAGTATAATGATATTGCAGAAACATTAGAAAATATTTGATAGTGAGACATACACATCTCATGAAACAAAAAATTAAAAGTGATATGCTCAGAACTCAGAAAAGTGCTTACACCTGAGGACTTCAGGTGTACTTCAGTGAGGAACAAATAGTGTCAGACGTACTGATTATATTCTGTTTCTTAATTTGGGGGTATTATTCCTTAAAATCCAAATACATGCTATCCATTTTTGTGTCAATGAAACTTTACATACTTCTCAAATCCCTTTTTAAAAAGTAAAGCATAAGTAGTCATCTATATTGAATGTCATTCTCTCATGAAAATATGGGAACAGAAAAGCATTTTTTCTCTCAGGTCTCCTAACAACCTTATTTTTCATATTTCTGCTTTCTAAAATAATAGGTGGGGCATTCTACATTTTTTTCCCAGAAACAAAAGACAATTCTTCATTGGCTATCTTGGCTCCTTACCTAGCTTTAAAGTATCTATATAACTCTATATAAAGTGTCTATATAATCTGTATAAAATGAACTTATTGTTATTGAAAACATGTAAATGAGTAACAATAGTTTCCTATTTCAAGAAAGTATGAAAAATACCAACCATTCCAATTAACGTAGTTAAGCCATGTATATATATGACAAAAATAGAGAGCAGATGTCTGCTACTTTAGTCATTAAAATTCCTAATGAATTTCATAAAGGTTGATATAATTAATTATGTAAAAATTACTATTAACAAGATTTTTTAAATACAGAATTCTTTTCAATACTATATAAGCCTGTAATTTCAAATATCAAGTGATTGACATGAATATGATAATATTTGGAGATAACAACATACCAAAAACACCATGCATTTTCAAATAAGTAAATTTACTCTTCAAATATTTTATTCTCTTTATGTTTAATAAGGAACATGATTTTTTCTGAACTCATAGATTTCATTTGTTTCATAACTAATTAACTAAGACATTTAAGGAATCTCTGGTACTCTACAAAAAAGAACAGATCCCAGCCTTTGTAGATGAGAACATGTTAACCAGATACATTGAATTAAACAAGCTAAACCCATTAAATGGGGGTGATTTGTCGAAAACATATCATTCATTTCAGAATTAACTAAAATGAGTAAAAGTTAGCTCCATTTCAAGCTATAAAGCTGTGTATTTAATTCACTTCTGAATAACATGACAGTGAAAAATTTAAAAGAAGAGGCCTGTCTATGTCAGCACTGGAAAATGATGAACTATTTTATTACTTTGCACTGTTTCTTCAATGAGGTTTTTTTTTTTAATTAATAGACTATTCTTCAGAGCAGATTGGGGTTTATCATAAAAAGAACAGAAAGTACAGAGATATTCCATACACCCCCTCAATCCTTTCTGGTCTGCCCTACATTAACATTTTGTATTAGTGTGATTCATTTGTTATAACTGATGATCCAGTATTAATAAACTATTAACAAAAGTCCATTAAGGGTCCCTTTTTGTGTTGTACATTCTGAGTATTTTTGGAAAATGTATGTGTCCACCATTATAGAATCTTACAGAATAGTTTCACTGCCATAAAAATGCTGTGCTCTGCTTGTTCACCCCTCCCCCTCCCCCACTGACAACGCTACCCTAACTTCTCGGCAACCACTGATCTTTTTACTGTTTCCATAGGTTTGCCTTTTGCAGAATGTCATGTCATATGGTTGAACTCATACAGTATGTAGCCTTTTCAGACTAGCTTCTGTCATTTAGCAATATGCATTTAAGGTTGGTCCATATTTGTTCATGGTTAGATAGATCATTGTTTTTTATTGCCAAATAATATTCTGTTGTATGGATATATCATAGTTGCTTAGGGCATCTTGGTTGCTTCCAAGTTTTAGTAATTATGAATAACTCTGCTATAAATATTTCTTTGCAGGATTTCATGTGAAGAGAGTTTTCAACTGATTTGCATAGATAACAAGGAGAATAATTGCTAGAAAATAAGGTAAGAGTATGTATAGTTTTGTAAGAAACTGACGACTGTCAAATTTTCCAAAGTGGCTGCAGCACTTTACATTCCTACCAGAAATGAATGAGAGCTCCCTTTGCTTCACATCCTCACCAGCATTTGGTGTTGTCAATGTTTCGGGTTTTAACTGTTCTAATAAGTTTGTGGTGGCATCTCATTGTTTTAATTTGCAATTCTCTGATGACTATGATGTTCATATACTTATTTACAAGCTGTATATCTTCACTGATAAGGCAATTACTCAGATTTTTTGCCCATTTTTAAATTGAATTGTTTGTTTCCTTATTATTGATTTGTTAGAGGTCTTTGTGTATTTAGGATACCAGTTTTTATCAGCTAAGTGTTCTGCAAATATTTTCTCCTAGTCTATGCTTTGTCTTTTTATTCTCTTAACAGCGTATTTTGTAGAACAGCAGTTCTCAATTTAACATCTTAAAAAGTTTCTTGAAATAACCCAGGTTTCATGATCATTATTATTCATTGTTGCATTTTACTCTTGCAATAATAAATTTGCATGTATTACTCAAATGGTAAGTTTACATGTATACTAAAAATACAACTTCACATTACTTTTTCTCAGATATTTTGAAACTCGAAACTATGTACTTAAAGGTAAATATTAAGATATTAAGAATAAATCTGAATGGAACCCTTGTTCTTAGTACAGATATCATTTCACTTTAAATATCATGGTAACTTCTGTTATCACCTTATTGATGACTGAACACAAGTTTCAGGATATTAAGAGACATTTGGCCTTTCTGTTTTCCAGAATCTTAGGACAAAGCCAAAGCCAAAAGTACACTTTGCTGAATTATGAGGCCTTGTTGCATCTTCATTTTCATGCTCGTGATTTGCTTCCTCAAAGTTTTGATCATTCCTAAGAGTATGTTTACCTTTTCATCTGTAATTCTCAACTAGAAAATCTTCTCTATTGGGGAAAGGAACAATGTGCTTAGCAAATGTGCACCCTGACAGCACAGTCTTTAAGACCTGAGCACACTCCATCCTTCCATCACCACTAGTCTCTGTGATCACTGTGAACAGCAACAGTCACAGAAAATGAAGTAAAAAGGCCAATTTAGAGAGCACATTTTAAGGCAGACACCTTCATACAGTACACTAAATATTACTGGAATAAATCTTCAAAACAAATTTATGAACCTGGGATAATCCTCTGAATAGGGCAAACTGTAATGAGAATGCTTTACTAAAATGCCATATCCAGGTAGCTTCTAAAGGGCACAAACCAGATTGACAGTCAAGTCTACCTAAATCCAAAAGCTGTACTCTTTACAATGTAACACATTAAGTGACGTTGGGATGCATCAGTCGCTCACGGTATTTCTAATATGATGGTTTGGAAGGTAGCAGTGTGCTGGTCAGGAAACATAGCAGACAGTACTGTTAACCATGTATAGCATAGTAAACAATCAAGCAGTGGGGTTTGACAAAATTTTAACACTTGACTCTTGAAAAGCAAAATTAAACAACAACAAAACACTAGTTTGTAATGTTTGAAGATTTTTGCAGTGTGAATACTCTCACTTGGGACTATTTCAAGCTACTAAACTTCAAGGACTGGGAAAGGTATGAAATTTTTACCCGATTTGCAAGCAAATAGGTTAGCTTGCACAGTTTCACGGATACTAGCAGAAGATACAAGACCCTTGAGTCAGAAACAAAGGATAGTTTATTATTCATAGCAGTAGCAGTTGCCAGAATATCAAAACTTGTGCCATCCCCCAAATCTAAAATCCCACAGGTGAGACAAAGAAGTGTAAGTAACACCTGCATGGGTGTTGCAGAAGAGGAACCCTGAGTTTAGAGCCTGAGTCATTCATAATGGGCAACTGGCAAACAGCCTTTTCCCAGAGAGAAATAGTATCTGTATTGTACTGGGCATCAAACATCTGTCTTTTGCTCAGAGGACAAAGGCCATCCTTCACATTTGTTTACTATACAAACCTCCTTGAAAAGATGGGTCATAACAAAGGTAGTCAACCGCTCTTCACAAGATGTGCAGAAAATAAAAGACCAATGAAGAATTATCTCCCAATACAAATGTGATATCATTTACCATGGAGTTGGGAAGAGATATGCACAGTTGACTGTTGTGAGTCAGAACAAGCCACTTTGGGACATCATTTCACAAGTAAGGCCACCATGGAATATTAAAATGCTGTTTTTTATAGTTAAGTGAATAAGAACAATAGTGTCACAATTAATATAAGACATACATCAGAATCATACTTATTTTTACTGAAAAGTGTATGCTAAATCTAAAAGAAAAAAAAAAAAACAAAAACAGTTATCTTTCCCCTGTCTGGAAAGTACAAATCAAAGAATCATTTGCTAAATCGGTACAATATTAATTTCTCAATCCTGCCTTATATCAGCGTTGAGAAGAACAAGTGTTCAAATTCTTTGCAAATTGTGGGTCACATACAAATGATCAAAGCATATCATACATTTTCATGTCATGATCTCATTGAAATAAAACATTTTGGCATTGCCTAAATTCTAACATAAATGAGTTAAGAGGCAGAAAGGTTAAACAAATACAGTTGATTTGCTACTGTTTATTTTCATAAAGACTGTTTCAGACTTTCAAGATAAATGTACTTTTGGAAAGTTGTACACAGCTAAATGATTAGAAAAACCACTCAGTAGATTATGATTTATTCAATTAGGTAATTTGTTTATGAGTTTCCTTAGTTCTATACTTCCTTATGTCATCACATTTGTCACACTGTATTGTAATTATCCATTTAACCACATATCTTTTGAAGTATTCCAGGCTTTTAACCTGAGCTGCACATCAGAATGAGCTAGATGATTTGAAACACACACACACACCACATACCCACCCCCCCACACCACACACACACCACATTCCCGTGGGCCTATCTTCAGAAACTGAGTCAGTGAATCTGAGAATTAACCAGTATATCTGTATTTTTAAAATTACCACAGGGTAGTGTGATACACATTTTGGTTTAAAACAACTGACCTACAATGTGTTATGAATGTCAGTGAAATCATTTATGCATCTTTGTTTTCCTAATGTCCATCATAGTTTCTGAAGCACAGTAGGTGCTTAGTATATATTCAACACATTTCCTTCTAGCTCACCTTAATATAGTTCACTATTGCTTTTCATAAACAAAGGTGACTGTGGCAGCATCCTGAATGTTTTGCTTTTCCATTTATTTCTTGCCCTGTCTAATAACATTTCCATCCAATATAAGAGTCAGCTTTTCAAAATCTATAACTCTACTGTACTGGGAATTCCCAATGCCTTCTTGTTCTAATAAGAAGTTGATCCATATGAAATTACTGCTTCTGTTGTAAAAACGATCAGATATTAGCAATTTCATATGGCTTAACCTAAAAGAACATAGTCCAAAATTTTTATCATGTCCTACAAGCCATGACATTAGTTTATACCTGCTTATTAAAACTCATCTTATGCCACATCCTTCTGTTCTCCCCACAGCAGAGTAATTTTATTCCAGATTCACAGATCCAGTAAATGCAATTCCTACTCTCTAGTACAATTTTCTCTCCCCTGCTTTACGTCTGAATATCTCCTCCTCTCCATTAGTACCAGGATAATTAATACATTTTCTCAGTGAACTTTGGAAGCATTACATTGGAAGTAGCTTTTTCTCTCATGAGTCTGTATCTCAACTCCTTATTTATTTCCTTTGTAATTTAGATTCTACCTAAATTTAACATTTTTGTCTTTTTTTATACCTATCTCTCAAAATAAATCATATATCTATATCTATCTGTATCTATATAGCTAGGAGATATTTTCTGGTATTTTTCACACCATGTGCTCCAAGTATAAAAGGGGCCCTGGCAAATGTCCAATGAACATCTGTTTAGTAAGCAAACACCTTTCAAAAAATATTTTAAAGAAAATATAATTAAGTGTAAATTATTATATCACAATATAATGATGTAAACTGTTACAAAATAAAACCCTGAAGATGTAGAAATGGTAAGCCTTATAAATCTTAAAAGCTGTTTCACACAAGTAGCTCTTTTCAATTCTTAAGACAGATAATGATATATATTTGATTTTCTCTTATCTACATGTTTAACTTTCTCAAAACTTAATTGAATAATTCTCTGATAGCCATAGATAATCCCCCAAAATGAAATGTTCTATTTAAAGAGAACTGGAAGGTTCACCTATATATTGTTTCTGTGGCTATAATTATATTCCACCAAAATGTTACTTCATGAGGTATCAATAAAAAAGGTGTATAAGTCCTTACAAAGATGGAATGTTGAGAGAAAAATACATTCTAAAGCAGAGTATTCCATGGAGCACAATGACAGTCACAGTGTTGCTTCTGCTAAGGGTATAATGGGTTAAAATTGAGACATTACTGAGCCTGTGGCCTGCATCTTGGACCGACATCTTTTTATTAAAAAAAATAGAATATGTACAATTAATATGCAAGAGAAAAATGTATCTGTATTTTAGCTATAAATGCAAATCCATATCCAAATAAAATACAGCAAACATTTTTTTGTGGTTGTTTGTTTGTTTTTTAAATCCAGACAAGCCCTTCATTATTGATGACAAAGAAAAACTACAGAACAGATGTCACATGTGCTAGGTTTTACTTTACTTCAGCAAATATTTGGCAAATATTTGATCCCAGTACAAGAGAGGCAAATAATTAATAGTGGTTTACTTCTTCATTTATGAGCATTCCAAAGAATTCCGCCTCTGGCATAAATTCATAATATATATTCTCAATCTCAATTACATAGTTTTATGCCTGTATTTTGAAGAAATATTACAGTTCTAAAGTGAACAGCTGTTTGGTTTATTAGTAAACATTATTATTCATCAGAACCTAAAGAAAAGTTAATTGATTTTTTCTTTTTTTTTTAACTTAAATCAGTATCTTTGAAATGCAGAGACATTCAAAACTGATTAAATTAGTTTAAATTGCAGGAAGCAACAGGTAATATGAACATGTTCCATTTGCAGCCTGAGTCAACCCAATCCAGCAGTTACACAGAGGGGAACAAATAGAATAATACGCCTTGGATACATTCTTGCCAAATTACCAGCCACCATCAAGAGAGGCCTGTGGAGAGTGATGCTGGACTGTCTTGCTAGGAAATGAGAGGACACCCAAAAAGAATCCAAGAAGTGGTGGTAGTCAGCATCAAGAAAGATTTTTAAGCAGGTGACAGATAATAGTGGAAATGATGGGGTTGCTGGGTCATATGGTAGTTCTATTTTTAGTTATCAAAAGAACCTCCATACTGTTCTCCAAAGTGGCTGTATCAATTGCCACTACTGGGCATATACCCAGAGAAAACCATAATTGAAAAAGACACATGAGCCTCAATGTTCATTGCAGCACTATTTACAACAGCCGGGACACAGAATCAGCCTAAATGTCCATCAACAGAGGAATGGATAAAGGAGATGTGGTACATATATACGCTGGAATATTACTCAGCCATAAAACGGAATGAAATTGGGTCATTTGTAGAGACATGGATGGACCTAGAGACTGTCATACAGAGTGAAGTAAGTCAGAAAGAGAAAAACAGTTATCGAAACATTATTATTCATCAGAACCTAAAGAAAAGTTAATTGATTTTTTCTTTTTTTTTTAACTTAAATCAGTATCTTTGAAATGCAGAGACATTCAAAACTGATTAAATTAGTTTAAATTGCAGGAAGCAACAGGTAATATGAACATGTTCCATTTGCAGCCTGAGTCAACCCAATCCAGCAGTTACACAGAGGGGAACAAATAGAATAATACGCCTTGGATACATTCTTGCCAAATTACCAGCCACCATCAAGAGAGGCCTGTGGAGAGTGATGCTGGACTGTCTTGCTAGGAAATGAGAGGACATCCAAAAAGAATCCAAGAAGTGGTGGTAGTCAGCATCAAGAAAGATTTTTAAGCAGGTGACAGATAATAGTGGAAATGATGGGGTTGCTGGGTCATATGGTAGTTCTATTTTTAGTTATCAAAAGAACCTCCATACTGTTCTCCAAAGTGGCTGTATCAATTGCCACTACTGGGCATATACCCAGAGAAAACCATAATTGAAAAAGACACATGAGCCTCAATGTTCATTGCAGCACTATTTACAACAGCCGGGACACAGAATCAGCCTAAATGTCCATCAACAGAGGAATGGATAAAGGAGATGTGGTACATATATACGCTGGAATATTACTCAGCCATAAAACGGAATGAAATTGGGTCATTTGTAGAGACATGGATGGACCTAGAGACTGTCATACAGAGTGAAGTAAGTCAGAAAGAGAAAAACAGTTATCGTATGCTAACACATATATGTGGAATCTAGAAAAATGGTATAGCTGTTCTTATTTGCAAAGCAGAAGTAGAGACACAGGTGAAGAGAAAAATGTGTGGCTACCAAGGGGGAAGGGGGGGTGGGAGGAATTTGGAGGTTGGGATTGACATAGATACACTATTGATACTATGTATAAAATAGATAACTAATGAGAATATTGTATAGCACAGGGAACTCTACTCAGTGCTCTGTGGTGACCTAAATGGTAAGGAAATCCAAAAAAGAGGGGATATATGTATACATATAGCTAATTCACTTTGCTGTACAGTAGAAACTAACACAACATTGCAAAGCAACTATACTCCAATAATAATTTTAAAAAGTAGTGGAAATGATGAACTTTAGTCTCTAAATGAGGTAGGTTTGTGATCCTGAGGTATTTTAAGAACAAAGTTGTACATACGAGGAAAATACGGGTTGTCTACACTAAGGCTAAAAAGGAGGAAAAAAGAAAGAGTTCCAAATAGCATTTCTGATGGGATTACACCTCTGTATGAAAGCTGATTTCTCACCCCCAGAGGACAAAAGAGACCTCACCTAGGAGCAATGTCCCAATGAAGACTCCTGATGTCAGCCTTCTGTGCAGCCATTCTGGAGGTGGGGCTGGGAGTGAGCATTCAGATATAGGGCCCGGTTTAGAAAGAGATGAACAAAGTATCTTCAGACACCACAGAGGATACAAAAAAAATAAAGCAACACACTTCAACACTTCAATACCGGGGCTTTTCACTAGTTTGAAACAACTGAGGGGAACATAATGTACAGAACAGGGAACACTACTTAATGCACTGTTACCCTAAATGGGAGGGAAATCCATAAGGGAGGGGATATACGTATATGTATGGCTGATTCATTTTGCTGTGCAGTAGAAGCTAACACAACATTGTAAAGCAACTATACTCTGATAAAAATTAATTTAAAAATAAAGAAACAACATCTAATTAGAAAATCCACTTCTTTTTATATAATGGAGTCAGAAAGGAGATATGCAAACAAGATGTCAAATAATGGGGACTAATACAGAAGATTTTTTGAAGTGTTCAGCAGTACCAAATGCAACAAATTATATTAAGGGATGAGAAAGGAGAATGAATTAATAAAGCCCCAGAATTGTTTCGGCAGAAATCAGAATGAAGAGTAAGAAATAAATATGTGATTAGGGACTTAAAGCTGTATTTCTAGAAGTTTTATAATCTGCCGCAAACTTGCTTGAATTGTGCTTGAATGCTTTTATTACCCCCCGAGCCCACTTTGCTAGATTATGTCTTATTTGATCTGAACACTTAATAGTTTCACTGACCATAACTATGATATTTGTAGGAAACAGCATCAAATATTTACAAACGCTGCAGTCAACATTTTCATCCTTACGCTTCCTGTTTTGAGAAAATGTACATTTTAGATGTTTTATATTTTATGGTAAATTATAGCACAAGGATTAAATAATTTTTGTCAACTTTTTCAAAAACGTGACGAAAACTGAAATGTATGCAGAGTGTAGGAATGAAAGTTGACTTATCTAGAATTTCAGCCTCACTGGGGTGGGAAAAGAGAATGTTTTCAGGGGTCACAACATTTTCTACAATGTATTTTTGTAAAAATAAAATAAAATTATTTTATACTGAACAGCTGATTGGCCACGTGGCCTCTGTCTGAGATTAATAAAAAATATTGAATTCTCATTACCAACTTTGCTGGAAGGCTTTACTCTCTGTATATTGTCAGCTCCGATGAAAACAATCTTATCACTTGATCATTTTCTGGGATCCTGTGTCTTAAAGGAACTTAGATTTTTTAGTCCACTAGGTAAGTTCTCAAATGTGGGTTTATAAACTGAGGTACTTGAGAAATTCTCACTAGTGTAATTATAGAAGTTAAAAAGCTATAGTGAGATTTTCATGAAGTTTAATGTATTAAATTTAAAATTCTCTTTTTTTATTCTGGCAGTATAGCTTTCTTATTATAATATGAAAGTATGATGATTGATAGTACCTTTATTTTGCCTAACATACTTAATTAAAAAAAACTGTTACAATGCATTTCCCTGTTTTAAATAAATAAAGATATTGCTTGGTTAATTGAAAAGTATTATAGGATCACCTGGTTAAAATCTGGACATGAGCTCATATACTAATGGAAAAGTTCTTTTCATTTATTCACCCTTATTCAAAGATTTCTTTATTAGAGTCAACATTAAACAACCAATATGATAATAAAGGAAGAGTAAAAGAGCATTTGCTAGACCAAGAAAAGGGTAAGAGCTTATGTAAATGCAAGAGTGAAGAAGCATCTTCTAAGACTCACCTAGGAGATTACTCTAGCAGGATGTATGGTGAAGTGGGGATAATATAGTTTGGAAACCAAAACAGATGCAAATATTCAATTCATAGAGCTATGACATTAAGGATGTCTTGGTAAAATTAGCTAATATCTCTGAATTTCATTCTCCAGCTACTAAAATATATCTAGACAAGTAGTAACATGATTAAATGAGTTAAATAATATGAAAAGTCTTACAGTATATCTTAACTATTATTAATTTTCTTTCTTGTAAATTCCTCTTCTCATCAACATTTAATAAAAACAC
This sequence comes from Physeter macrocephalus, assembly GCF_002837175.3. Classification (NCBI taxonomy): domain Eukaryota; kingdom Metazoa; phylum Chordata; class Mammalia; order Artiodactyla; family Physeteridae; genus Physeter; species Physeter macrocephalus. The sequence continues at coordinate 10,605,651 of NC_041217.1, read as the reverse complement.
ACATTTCTATACAGAATAAGATAGAACAATTAACTCCTAAATGTCAGAGGCCGCATTGTCTGTCCGTCTGTCTATCCATTCATCCATCCATTCATTTATCTATCTTTCTAATCATATACATATGATTTTTGAGGGTATATCATCTTTGATCTTTATTTTTAACTATTAAGAACATAATACTAATCACTCTGAATGATTCAAAAACAGTAATATACGTAGAAGAAAGGAGTATAAGAAGTAATCACAAATAAGGTATTTGTATTTGTGCTTCTCTTTCAACCAAATGTGTTGTACAATATTAAATATTATGGCAATATATCGTATATTTAAATAATAAATATATGCACATTCAAAGGAACCTTATAAAGATCTTGGGTACAAATGGAATATCATAATTTCCCAAGTTATATTATATATACTCTTTCAGGTAGAATCGTTATTATACAGTGTTACTAAATTTATTTTTTAAAAATGTTTAATCCCTTGGGCTTCCCTGGTGGCGTAGTGGTTGAGAGTCCGCCTGCCGATGCAGGGGACACGGGTTCGTGCCCCAGTCCGGGAGGATCCCACATGCCGCAGAGCAGCTGGGCCCGTGAGCTATGGCCGCTGGGCCTGTGCGTCCGGAGCCTGTGCTCCGCAACGGGAGAGGCCACGGCAGTGAGAGGCCCGTGTACCACAAAAAAAAAAAAGAAAAGAAAAAAAAAAAAGAAAAATGTTTAATCCCTTAAGTTTGGACCAAATCTATTAGGAGGAATCCATGAACAATTTTATACTGTTTGTTTTTATGTCTCTGTGTGTGCTGTTTTCACACAATATTATATCTGAGAATTATGAATAGATTATAGACTCCTTGCTACTTCCTAAGCAATAGTTCAATTACTTGGTTTCTTTGATAAGATTGTGAATGAAGGATTTGAATTCCAAGAGACAGACACTAGTTAAAAGAGTTTTTCAACAAATCCTTTAGCTTATGCTCAAGTTGAGATAAAGCAGTATTCAGGTACTGCCAATGCTAATTATTAAGCCTTCTGCTGGAGAACATATTCCTTATTTTTATGAGTCATATACTGGTGGAAAGACAACACACACAAATGTAACTTAGATAATATTCTCCATTTCTCTGAAGGGATACAAATTCGAAGGGAAGTGTGGTGGCCAAAAGGTGGTCTTAGTTGCAGCATATCCCCAACTAGTTCCCCTTGGTGTGTAAATTTCCTGAAAGGAGTACACAGCAACAACCGACATGTCAGCACAAAAAAGGTCTTACTGAATCTGAGAAGCTCATTTCTTCCTGTGTAAGGTCCTTTCATGCTCCTAGCTTACATTGATATTCCATATAAATTTATTTACAAAAACAATTGAGACCACAAATAAAGAGTAACTGTAGACATACAGAACTTCCTGGTTTTCCTCCTAGGTCCCAGATCAAGTTTCTGCTTTCTAGAACCTCACAGATTTGTTTCTTTTTGTTTAAAATAGTCTAATTTTCTTGTAGCAGGGGCAGAACAAGGAAACCAAACTCTGTATTAACAAATTAAAAACAAATGGCTAAATAATCAAAGTAAGCTCATGTGAATTATAAATCTTAGCCAATACGATTTTACTAATGATTAAAAGCATGTAAGCAAAAGCTAGGCAGAGCATTGCTTTCTGAAGGAAATTGTATCTGCAGTATAGCTTGTAAATGTCCCCTTTTCTCCAGCATTAATCACATTTTAGATTAATAGAGGAATTCTGAAAAATATATGCAGAATCATTATTCTTTAGGGAATATGTTTCAAGTTGGGTGCCCTGCAGTTTTATATTCTTTGGGTAGACAGCAAAAATGCATATATGACTCATTCCCGTTTTCATACCAACTATTCTATTCTCCATAAACCAACAATTCCAATTTTATTTATAATAAGCCATTGAGAAATACCAGTTTTGCATTGCTGAAAATACAATTTTTTTATAAATTTTGAAATAAGACAATACTTATTATTAATCAGATCCTCAGACTCTATTCAAATGTTGACAGCTGTCCCAATAATGTCTGTAACAGCAAAAAGATCCATTTCATATTTATGTTTCACTTTTATCTTCAGTTTCCTTCAGTCTAAATCTGTCATCAGTGTTCCCTTGCCTTTCATGACTGTGACACTTAGACATTTCTTGGATAGGAAGTCTACTGATAAGTATCATTAGCCTGTTTACAAGTAGGAGGCACTCTTTCTGTAGAACACCACCTCATTAAGGGAGAAATAAGTTTCACCCCTCTTCTTACTCTTTCCTTTCCCACGTACTTGTTACCCATGCTCTGTTTCTCCAGGGAAAGGCAACATGAACCCTCATCTTATAACTAAGCTAACCAAAAATGATGAATTCTAGCTAAAATTCCTTTTCATTTGATTCTCATGTGTTCACCTGGTTGCCAATAAAAATTTTACAGAAATTTCATGTTTGTTTTATCCCCTTCTTGTAACTTGTAAAATTGTATTACAGGAGGGCAAAGGTCTGGCCTTGCAGTACTATGTTACAGAAGCATTAGTATTAAATTATAAGACTTGCATTTTTTTAGACAAAATGTGGATTATCACATGACAAATGGCTAAGAAGCACTTAGTCCTGCAAGGTTTTTCAGGGTTTCAAAGGCCCTTTGGTACATTCACGCCTATATGTATATTTTATTAAAACATTATTTGTGGACACAATACCCAGAATATATAAAAACATTTTTAACCAATTTCCTACTGAAAGGATTTAATTATGAAAAATAGGTTGTTTCCATTTTACCCTTTAAAAAATCTTAAATCTATAATTTTTTGCACACTTCTCATTATTTACTAAGGGAATATTCCTAAAATGTAACCATTCTTTTCTCTTAACTCTTCCATTTGGACTTTATAATATGTTTGAAGTCTCAGAATTGAAAGCTCAAGGCAGTATTAAATTCAAGGCAGGATACAAAAAACAAATATCAGGATGAACGTTTAGTCAAGGCTTATAATCAAATAATTAGTATCAGAGTTACAGGAATTCTGGAGGGGATAAGTAAGCCCTGTGTAAAATTTTAGTATATCAGGCAGAGAAACAGAAGACCATGTCCATGAGGTAACAAAGAGCGCTAGTCAGAGAGTCCATAATCCAAAGAGCAATCTGGCAGGAATATTAACTTGACCACATCCAGTCCACAATGATCGAGAACTCCCAGAATTTTAGTTTGTTTCCACCATCTTTGTAGAAGACTCTGTTTTAAAGTTTTTATCCTCTTTAGCTGTATAATCACCCTGGTGATGTGAGAGAAAGTCTCTTTCTTTCTCCCTGTCTAAACCAAGAATTTGAGATTTCCATAATAATATAGAGCTCTATATTCACATTCTTAAGGGTCCAATATGGTGCTGGATGATGATGGAAGAGAAATTCTGTTATTTTTATGTCTGAAATGGGTCCATTCTATGATCCTTCTTTTGAAAAGAGAAACTCTTCTGTTTGGTTTCAGAGCCTGGAGAAGTAAATAATTAAGATTTTTTTTCCCTCATTTTTTCAATCTACTTCTCCATATAACCCTTCTTTCCTTATTAGAGCAGGCAAATAGCAGAGTTCATTTAGCAATATAAAGATCTTAAAATACACGAATGTTCTATTTAATGGGACTATAACCTGTTTTTGTACCCTTGAAGGTTCTTAATGCGTTTAGAAAGGCACAGTAAGTTATTTTAATAGAAATACTAGTAAAAAAGAAGAGAGCTTTCAATTTGTGTATCGTGCTGAGCTGAAATCTGTATTTAAATGCATCTGGGGCTCCCTTTGCTAGTTGGTTAGCAACTAATCATGATTACAGTGTTTCATTGCCTAACACCTACAGGCCATTCCCAAGAGACTGTTTCTAAGTACTACAGGACCCGCATTCCATTGCTGTATTATTTGAATCAAACTTTCCTCATAATGTAGACTACAACTGCAGAGCTAGGTAGATACATACATACTTGGATACATATAGATAGATACAGATTTATAGATGTATATTCTAGACATAAGGTAATTTCAGGAAAACACTAAGAATTTAATGGCATAAAATTTATAAAATTAAAGATACAACCAAGTAAGCAGTGTCATAAATCTTTTTCTTTTTTTTTAAGTTCCTTTACTACTGCCCCAAAACAGTTAGGGATCCTACTAAAGACTATTCAAAAGTGACTAAGAATGTTCAGATGAACCTTAGCCAAATACACAGCTGCATCATTGAATTTTACCCTAGACACACATAATGCACATCTGTTCTTCAGCCTCATTGAACAGCAGACTGCTCCAGGACATCAGATAACATTCATTAGTTCTTTGAAAGATGAAGTCACATGCTAAGGTCAGATAGCTATTGATTTTCACCACAGTTTCTGATCTGTATGAAACCTTTATTCTATTTCTAGCCTATTGCAAATAGAAAATTTTTAAAGGCATGGTCTATATCTAAATCAGCACATTGTGTTCACTGAGATAATTTTAATTCCACGGGGTATGCCAGAAGATATGCCAAGTGAAACGACAACAAAAAATAAGAATGAAAAAGAAAAGAGAGAAAGAAGGAAAGAAAGGAGAAAAAAGAAAAAGAGGAAGAAAGAAAAAAGAACAACAGTAATTCAGTGATAGTGTTAAGACAAGGAAAATAGCATATATATTTAGCAAGACTGGGGTAAAAAGCACTTCACTTATTATCAGGCCATTATGTGGAAAATATAATTTACTCAAAACCATTCGGAAACATTCATTCAGAGTTAATATTAAGCAAACCAAACATTCTGTCATTTAATTTTTGCATTTCCATCTGAAAATTTAGGCACATTGGAAATAAATCAAAGAAGCTTTTAAATCAAATAATTTTAAACTGTTTTTTATTCCCCTTGGCAAATGTGTTTGACTGTATAAAAGTCTGTATAAATTTGGGGAATGTTATTTTACATGATTTTTGTTAAGAAAAATGACAATTACTATGTATTTATTGGAAATTACAGTTCTTATCCTAATTTCACTAAAAACGTTCTAATAATTGTTGTCCCTGAAATTACAATACAGTTAATACTACCTAGTCAATTCCTTTAAAAAAGGGTATATAAGCCTCATGAAAATTAAAATTTAAAAGTGTGTAAAAGAATAATGTAAACAGTAAAGGGAACTCCCTGGTGGTCCAGTGGTTAGGACTCCGCACTTCCACTGCAGGGGGCCTGGGTTCCATCCTTGGTCAGGGAACTAACATTCCACAAGCCATGTGGCTAAAAAATATATATATTTGAAAAAGAAAAAGAATAATGTATAAAAAGAAGTATAGTTTATATCATTCAGGTGGCTATGTCCTCGATATTCCATTAATCCTGTGTGAATTGCTGTAAATTCCTGAATATGTTTTAATCCCAATCCTTAATCATGACACGTTCTCATGTTTAAAATTATGTATTGTTTATGGCAGGGTTATTCAAATGTATAAATAAATTGACAATTGTTAAGTGGGTTTCAATAAAATATCCAAGGAAGCAACAATTATAAAAATGAAAAAAAAATATTTACTGGTATATCACAAATGTTAAATGTAAGGTTAAGTCCTGTTTTTCCTTTGGAATCCTGTTGTATCAGTCTGGTAAAGCTTGATTTTGCTATAAAACCAAGCAACCCGTCCTGCGCCTCAGCATGGCTGCTTTGCGTTTACCACTCTCTAGTGTCCGGAGGCTGCACTGCGGCGTCGCGGGTCGGGTGGGCAGTCGGTGGTGAGTCCAGCAGGGCCTTGCTGCCAACCCCTCTGGCTACAGGCCCCTTGCGGAGCTCCCAGACTGGTCTTACAGGGATGGCCACCCTGCTCCTCCAATGAAAGGCCAGCTTCGAAGAAAAGGCCAAAGGTAAAAGTTTGCAAGACGAGTTGTGCTGCTGTCACAAGAAATGGATGCTGGATTACAGGCATGGCAGCTCAGGCAGCAGAAGTTGCAGGAAGAAGAAAGGAAGCAGCAGAATGCTCTTAAACCCAAAGAGGCCCTACTACAGAACCCACGACCAAGTCAATAAAAAGCAACTCCTGCCTCCCCCAGAAAAACAAACAAACAAACAAAACAAAAACCAGAAACCCTAAATTCTCACCAGCTTAAAACAATTTAAATTTATTTATTGCTCAGTTGACATGACATTATGAGTTGGCTGGGGGCTCCACTCCATACTGTGGTCTGGTAATTCATCAGAAATGAATAACTATATGAAAGTATTTCTTTTTTTTGTTATGATATAAAGTCATTTAATGGCACTTTGAATCTATTTATGGCAAATCTAAAATCTTAGACAGATGTTTGCTCAAGTTATACTGTATAAAATTAAAAATAATAATAACCTAATAATAGAACTACCATATGACCCAGCAATTCCACTCTTGAGTATATATCTGAAAAAAACAAAAACACAAATTTGGAAAGTTACATGTACCTCAGTGTTCAAAGCAGCATTATTTACAACTGCCAAGATATGGAATCAACCTAAGCATCCATCAGCAGATGAATGGATAAAGATATATTCCATACAATGGACTACTATTCAGCTATAAAAAACAATGAAATTTTGCCATTTGCAACAACTGGATGGACTTGGAGGGCATTATGCTAAGTATCAATAAAATAAGTCAGAGAAAGACAAATACTGTATGCCATTACTTATATGCTGAATCTACAAAATACAAAAAACTAGTTAATGTGACCAAAAAGAAGCAGACTCACAGATATAGAGAACAAACTTGTGTTACCAGTGGGAGGAGGGGCTAGATAGGGGTAATGGATTAAGAGGTGCAAACTATTATGTATAAAATAAGATACAAGGATATATTGTACAACACAGGGAATATAGCCAATACTTACAATAACTATAAATAAAGTATAAACTTAAACATTGTGACATCACTCTATTATACAACTGTAACTTATATAATTCTGTACATCAACTATATTTCAAAAAAAACAAAGGATTCATGGCAAAATATAGTAATAACCTATTTCTCTAACCTGGGTAAAATCAAAGTGAGAGCCAGGAAATAAATGTATTCTAAAAAAATTACTTATAGCAGATACTTATACTACATGTAGTAAATATTAAGATTAAGAATTTAAGAAGAGAGAAGTAATGAGATAATTATATTATCTTTGATGAGGGAAGGCCATTTTAAAAATAAGTGCTAGGTGCTGAGGCACCATAGTACATACAAGAGGCTTACAAAAAATATTTGAAAAACTTTGGTTTTCAGACAAAAATAAAGTTGATTATAAATAATTTCAAGTATTTCATCAATATTTCCTGAATATTTTCATGAAAATAGTCATGACTTCATTAAAAACCATCTAAAAGATATCTGAACACATAGGCTGGTCTTATATATTTTAATAAATAATGTGAATTATTTATTTTATGAAAACATACATTTGTGTAAATAAGACATTTATTTACTCATAAAATATTAAGTAACAAATTATACTAAATATTGAAAATACAAGGGTGAAGAAGATCTAGGCATAGTTCTTCCCCTCAACAATTTTTATTCTACAAGAGAATACAGAATTTTTAAAAAAGCATTCAAGCTTTCCACAAGTGCTGAAAGAATGTTGTAACAGATAAAGATGAGAGTTAAGGAGTTGTTTTAGATAGAATAACAAGAAGACCTGCATACTGTAGTGAGATTTAAAGTTGATACCTAAAAGATGAAAAGAATTCATTCATTTCAAGACACAATGGGAAAGAGTATTGAGGAAAAATCTCAGTTAGAAGGATTGATGTGTTCCACAAACTATCTTAAAGCCAGACTACTGATTTTAGATCTAACAGCTGAAGAGCTTAGAAGTTTTCACTTCCATCCTTACAAGAGGAAGCGGGACAAATTGAAAATTAATGACTTCTTGTTCTCATTTGAGAATGCAGGTTGTAATGTAAGTGACCACTCCAACATCTACAGAGAAAGGCACACCAGGAGAGATACAGCAATCAAAATGTACTAGCATGGAGCAGTAGGCAATGGAGCCATAAAATGATAGAGCACTTGAACGATAATTTTGATGAATTGCTGCAGGCTGAGTGTCCACTAATGTAAGACCGAGAAACTGCTGAGCCCCATCTCAAATCCCTTCATACTTTTACACCAGTGTTTTGGGTGAGGATTCCTAAGATCACTTCGTGGCTATGGCAGAGGGAAGGGAAGAGATCCTTGTGAAATACACCCAGAGTCCACTTCATTATTCCAGGGATAAATATTTCACTAGAGCACAATTCTGGAACCTAATTCCACCGGAGGAAAGGGAATTCCTCTCCACTCCAGCTACCTCCTACTTCCTGTCTCACCTTAGGTGAGACAGCAGGGGAGGGAGGAAAGCAATGTTTTACAGGGCTTAGCAATTCAAGAAAGTAGATTGGAAATGTTGTAGCCAGGAAATTGAATAGGGAGCAGAGTGAAGAAAAACTATACTACCATTAGAGAAGCACTTATCATGATCGTAATCCCGAGACACAAGCTCACTAAAAGGCTTAGATTTAATCAGAAGACTATAGAACACTTCTCTTGCCTCATACCTTAACCACCACATCAACAGGGCTCCAAGATAATAACCATGGATTACAGCTGAAAAAGTGTCTTCCTATCTGAGGAAGAGTATACAGGGAATCCAAAGTCCAGAAGAAAGAAAAATCCTTGGATACGGGTGAAATGAAAGATTCTGGTACCTAAAGGAGCGTTTACAGGCCTAGGTGCTGAGTACAGAGAGTGTTTCAATAAGCAGGAAGATGTGAACTGTTGCTAAATGTGCTGATAGTTTAGTGAGATGACCTGATATGTCCATTTAATGTGAAAAGTGGACATCACAGGTGACCTTGACCAAAGCACAGTAACTTCTGTGGTATAATGGAGATAGGAGACAAATTGATATATACTTGCTTACCCTATAATAAATACATGCTCTACCCCAAGAGATTCTGACATTTTATAAAGTGCTAAGTTCAGTCATGTATGTAGTGGAATGATATAAGGGAACAGAGAATGGCAAACAAAAATTGATATCAGTGTTAACTGGAAGTAGCTAGTCTTGATGACAAACGGCCTTTCTATTTATCATCTACATAATAAAGACATATCCTCATAGGGAAATATATTTATATTAATATATATATACACATTTATAAAATATGAAAAATGAAATGCTATAGGTTAGCAATCAAGATGAAACTTTAAGATGTAATATTGATAAAAGCATATGATCATAAGCAATTTGGGGCAAAACACTGAATTATGAAAATATAGCATTTTCATTTAAATATTTCCTAAAATATAATAAGGCATCATCACTATTTTTCCTTTAACCTTTTTTTTTCAAAATATTGACATGCATAAATAGAAAATTATATATGAAACTATAAAATCAAAGAAATTTTATTTAGTGGATCCTGAGCTGCTGTGTATTTTTCTGATTCTGCCAAGAGGAAGAATATCCTTTAGCTGAACAATAAACAACTAAAATTATAAGCTTATTCATTTTTATCTACACAATTTTCAATACATTTCCATTTTTAGGACCATACCATGTAGTTTTCAACACTTTATGTTATCAACATAACACTTGAAAAAAGAAAATGTAGATTTCAGATTGAATAATTCCACATTTATATTTAAAAGTTAAGTAGTATCTGCTATGACTTATAGATTAGATAGACACAAACCCAGAATTCATCTAATTGCTTGTCTACTGTCATAAAGACATGACTTAAGTTACTGATGATATCATTTTACATTTGGCTTAACAAATTATGGTAATGGATACAGACATACATTCAAAATAATGTGCATGTTTCCTTTTGTGTGTGTGTGTGTGTGTGTGTGTGTGTGTTTGTGTGTGTGTGGTCACACCTTTGTCTTTATATTATGCAATTTAGGTAACAAGGATATCACAAATAATTTGGATAATGCCAATATTATTTACTGGATGTATTTATTAAAATGATTGCTAGAGGGAAAATAATGTGTCCTTACAACGGTCATGTAACTGTTTCTTGCTGTTACTAGATATCACCCTTACATATGGAAATGTAGAAATCATAACCACTTATAAAAACGGATGTCCAATATATATTCATACATAGGTTGGATAGGTTTCTGAATATGCAGAAACGAGGAGATATGGTAAAACATGGATTTATCCCTCATTCAAAAAAGTTGTCTTTTATTTACTCATGTGTTTCAGCAGGTATAATAAAGAAAGATTTAATGATAGCAAGCTCAATTTCTATAACAAATACACCACAAAAAACTAGTGGCTCAAACACATAGAAGTTTATCTCACTCTGACAGTTCAAGAAGGGTATTTATGTTAGGGGGTGTCTCTCTTCCACATGTTGATGCAGAGACCCAGCTTCCTTCCATTTTTTATCATCACCAAACCTAGAGTCTCAGAAACCTCTTAAACCATAAAGTGAAATGGGAAATAAATTGAGGAAGAAGAAATTCTGTTTTTTATAGCCTTGTTCTGAAAGTAACACAAAATGTCTGCTTCCATTCTATTGGTAATAACAAGTAACATGACCATACTTATTGTAAGAAGATAGAGAGATTGGTGGTATGGGGCTGAGTTGAGGTGTGGGGGGTGCTTGAAATGTAGCTTTTTGAAAAAAGCTAAGCAATTACTTCCCAGAAACCTCCATACTAATAAGAAAGGGGAATGTATTTTGGCTAACACTTAGCGATCCTCGCCACAGTCCAACTTCTGGCCAGAAGAAATTTGTTTACATTCCTTTTTTTTTTTTTTCAAGGGATATGATACACTTAGCCCCTTCCCAAGAGAGAAGGCTTGAAGCTGCATCCCTTTTCTACCTGCAAGTTCAGGGTCTCTGTATGACAGTTTTCTCTATCAGGTACAGATCTGTTTCTTCATGTTTTCATAGTCCATAAACTACAAGTCAAGCAAATTACCCTACCTCTATCCAAACCATCATAGAGCAGAGACTGAAAAATCACAATTAACACTCAGACTAGATAAGAGAAGAAGGAAGACACAATAGTCACTCGTTGGTAGCAAAGATGTAATCCTACTGCACAGGAAAAGTGGAGACTCCAACCTGGCAGAGGAAAACGTTCTTCAATTAGATCCTGGATCTGTTTTCTGAGAGGAACTCTTCTATAAACATCTAAGGACAATATTCTTTTGGAGAGCTGCAAATTGTTCCCAGTTATTTCCTAAATGGGCCAATTACGAGGAGCCAAAGATGTTTGAGAATTCTGGAAGTCAAAATCTTCCTAATGACTAAATTCTGGAATGGAAGAATGAGGACCTTGTTAAACCCAATCTTTCTTACAATATATCATGTAAAAAGCCAACTTTTCAACAAAAAATTATGAGACATGAAAATAAATACGAAAGTATGCAAAAACTTGGGAAAAAATTAGCCAGAAAAATATATCCCTGAGCAGGAGCAGATATTAGACCTAATGAACAAAAATTTTAAATCAGCTGTATATGTATATTTAAAGAACTAAAAGAAACTGTGGTAAAATAAAGGACAAATGACAATTACGTCTCATCAAATATTTAACACCAACAAAGAGAAATAATGTAAAAGCACCAAATGGAAGTTCATTCTGAAAGTAAAAGGTAAAATACGTGAAATAACAATATTAGAAAAGCTCAACAATAAATTTGAGCTGGAAGAAGAATCAGTGTACTTAAAGAAATGTCACTATAGATTATCCATTCTCATGAACAGCAGGAAAATGAAAGGAGAAAAATAGAGCCTCATTGACTGTGGGACACTGGTGACCAAATCGGCATATGCACAAAGGAAGCCAGAGAATGAGAGAAGAAATTGAAAAAGGTAGAAAATCATTTGAAGTAAGAATGAAAGTTAATCTACACTTCCAAGAAGCTCAGCGACTCCAAGAAGAATAAACACAAAAAAAGATTCACACCTAGATACAACATAGCGAAGTTGACAGAAGTCAAAGAAAATCTTGAAAGCAGTGAAAGATAAATAATTTATCACATACAAGGGATCTTCAGTAAGATTAACATTTGACTGCTCTTCAGAAACCATGGAGGTCAGAAGACAAGAAAATGGGATCTTTGAAATGTGGTTAAGAAAAAGATTTTCAACAAGATATTGTATATCTAGCAAAACACTTTAAAAAATAATGGAGCTATTAAGACATTCCAAGATAAATAAAACTGATAACATTTGTTGCTAGCAGCTCTGTCCTACAAGAAATACTCAGGGAGTTCTTCAGGCTGAAATTAAAGGCTACTAAACAGTGATACAAATCTACATGAAGAAATAAAGATTGCTTAAATAACGGTAACTACATGGATAAATACAGACAATAGTATAAATGTATTCTGTAACACTTTTATTCTCTTATTTAAAAGAAAACTGGGTAAAACAATAATTATAAATCTATGTTGACTGTCTGACATAGTGTATAAAGACAAATATGTGGGTTTTTTCCTAGGAATTTAAGGAGTTCACTATTTGAAAATCAATCAATGTAATATACCATAAAGTAAAATGTATGATCACCTTAATAGATTAGAACAAAAGACTTGAAAAAGTCCAACACTTTTTCATGATTAAAAATAAAAATACAATATGAATTGAAGAGAATTTCCTCAATCTGATATAGATCATCTATAAAAAAACTCACAGCTAGCATCATAATTAATGAGGAAAAACTTATTGCTTTCCACCCTGAGATCAGGAACAAGACAAGGATTTCTGTTCTTGCCACTTCTACTGTATATTTTAGTGGCAATTCTAACCAGAAAAATCAGATTAGAAAGTGAAACAAAAGTCATACAGATTGTAAAGGAAAAAGTAAAACTATCTCTATTTGCAGTTGACATGCTCTTGTTCACAGAAAATCCCAGAGAATACAATGAAATACTACGAGAACCAAGATGTGAGTTGAGCAAATTTATAGAATACAAAGTCAGTGTATAGAACTCAAGTATATATCTATGCATAAGCAATAAATAATTAAAAATGAAATTAAGAAAAATTATTTGCAGCAGCATCTAAAAGAATAAAATACTTAGGAATGTAGTCTACAAAGGACATGCAAGATGCATATACTGTAAACTAAAAATTATCTTTGCCAGAAATTACAGACCGGAATAAATGGAAAGACATCCCATGTTCATGACTTGAAAGACTTAATATTGTTAAAATGTCAAGAATCCCCAAATATACTTACAGATTCTAGACAATCCTTAACAAAATCCCAGTTGCCTTAATCAGCAAGTTGATCCAAAATTATTTATGGATATTCAAGTTACCCAGAATAGTCAAAACAATCTTCAGAGAAAAGAAAATAAAAATGAATGACTCATTTTTAAAACTTACTACAAAGCTTCATTAAGTAAGATAGTGTGGTACTGGCACAACTATAGACATATAGATCATTGGAATAGAATTTACAGTCCAGAAATAAATTCTTACATTTATCTACGATAGATTCATTTTCAACAAGGATGTAAAAATAATCTAAAGGGGAAAGAGTGGCCCTTTCAACAAATTGTTTCTGGGTTAATTGGATATCCAAATGCAAAAGAATAAATTGAACTCCCTCACACCATGTAAAAAATAACTAAAACTGAAGTCAACACTAAAATATAACATCTAAAAGTACAAAAGTCTTAAAGAAAAACCTAAGAGTCCTTTTACACTACCCTATGTTAAGCAATCGTTTCTTAGATCTGAGGCCAGAAGTCCAAATGACAAATTAATTAAATAATTTGCTTCAAAATTAAAAGCTTTCATACTTCAAAGGACATCATTAAGGAAGTGGAAAGATAGCTCAAAGACAGGAGAAAATATTTGCAAACCATATATCTGACAAGACCTGTGAATCTAAAATATGTAAATACCTCTCACAGGTCAATAATCAAGACAAAGAGCCCAATTAAAACTAGACAAAGGATATAAACAGAAGTCCTCCAAAGAGGATATGCATTAAGGAGATGCAAATCAAAACCACAATGAGCTACTGCTTTACATCCACTAGAATGGCTACAAGCAAAAAGATAATAACAGATGGTGGTAAAAATGGAGAAATGGAGACTCTCATACATTGCTGAGGGAATGTAAAATGGTGCAGCTGCTTTATAAAACAGTTTGGCAGCTCTTCAAAAGGTAAAACATAAGGTATCATATGACTCAGCAATTTCACTCCTAGGTGTATGCCCAAGTGAAGTGAAAACATTTATCCTCACAAAAACATATGCAGGCATGTACTTAGCGGAATCATTGATAATAGGCAGTATAAGAAACTCAAATATTTATCATCTCATGAATAAATAAAATGTGATATACCCATACAATGTAATACTATTTAGCAATAATAATGAAGAACAGAGATTCTTTAAACATTTGAAAACATTATGATAAGTGAAAGAAGTCAGTTACAAAATACCCATACACTGCATGATTCACTTTATATTAAATTCCCAGAATAGGCAGATCTCTAGAGACAGAAAGAACTTCAGTGTTTTCCAAATTCTGAGGGAAGGGTAATAGGGAGTAACTGTTATTAAGTATAGAGCTTTTTTTTGAGTGATGAAATGTTTTAAAAGTAAAACGTGGTGACGACTGGACACCATCTTTAAATATACTAACCCAGTGAAGTGTACACTTTAAAATGGTGAATTTTATATGTTAATCGTATCTCAAAATGCTGTTAAACTGTAAAACTAAAAAAAATTGTTTTTTTTTTCTTTTTAGGCTTTTTGTTTTTAGAACATATAATAGTTCTTTTACATAAAATATTCATTTTAGCAAGTTATTTCATTATTGATATTTTAAATTAATAAATATTTTAACGTTAACAACAAAAAACATTTCCAAGGCTTACTTGTGGCTACTTCATCAACATATTTTCTTAAAGAAACATTTGATACTTGCTTTAATTAGTCCCATATTTTAATAACAACACCAAGTGCTCTTTGGAATCCAGAGTTCTCATACATGCTTTGTTTCTTTTCTTCTTTGCTTTTATGCCTCCCAATATAAAATGAATGTGAACTTTAAGACATCTGAAACCAAAGACTTACTGAGAATGCAACATCTTTAATTTGATCCTTGCAGCAGGACAGAGTTCCTGTGACTGAAAAATTATAAAGGGATTTTGCCACTCAATGCCCATTCCAGTTTTATCTCCTACTGTTTGAAATCTAGATGCAGTTACCTTCTCCAACATTTCAAGACTATCACTCTCTTTCATGCATCCAACAAATGCATAAAGTTCTCTCTTTCCTCCAGTGTCTTCCTAAAAACAACACAGAAAGTCGACAGACAATATTTTGGTTCTTTTGAAACCATCTTCCTTACAGATTGTAGACTCCATTGTGCTTGGTGTGCTTTCTATTACTGTAGAAATCATTTTATCAAATGTTTTCCATAACACAATATATGTGTCCATATTTTTTCAGGCTATAATAGCTTCTTCTTAGTATCTGCTACCCAAATTTTAAAACAACACTACATATTATATTGAGGAAGTTCCCTGATAGTACTTGTTTGTTGAACATATTTATTGAGGATTGATGTCAAATGTTTTTATGCGTCTTTTAAGATGGTCATGTAAACTTCACCTTAAATCCATTTCTATTGTGAAATACTTTGATTTTTAATCCAACCTTGCATTGATTTTATAAAATCAACTCCACTTTATAATATGTATTGTATTATCCATTTTATATGTTGCAATATTCAATCTACTTATATGTTAAAAATTTGGCCTTGTTTGTTGTTTTTTAGCCTCACCTCCTGTCAGACTTCAGTTCCCCAACCACGGATTGAACCCGGGCCATGGCAGTGAAAGCCCAGAAGACATTTTGTTAATGAAGGATATTTGGGATATTTGGTATTAATTCTTTCCTTGTACCTTGCCAGTTTTTAAAAAAATTTTTGCAAAATATGTAGTAATAAATTCCAAACTCATTTCATACATCAGTAAGCTGGCTTTCTTCTTTTCTTGATTAGCCTTGTTAAGGTTTTATCAATTATTTTATTACTTTTCTGTTATCTACGTTATTAATTTCTGCTCTCTATTATTTGGTTCCTTCCATTTATTTAATGTTTAATTTGCCCATATTTTATAGCTTCTTAAAATAGAAGCTTATAATTTACTTTTTTTCTTCTAAAATAAGCACTTAGAGCTGAACTCCAAAAGTTATTATATGTTGTATATTCATTTTCATTCAGAACAAGCATTATATTTTTCCTCCTCTGAATTCTTGTCTCCATGGGTTAAGAAGTGAGTTATAGGGCTTCCCTGGTGGCGTAGTAGTTGAGAGCCCACCTGCCAATGCAGGGGACACGGGTTCGTGTCCGGGTCTGGGAAGATCCCACATACCGCGGAGCAGCTAGGCCCATGAGCCATGGCTTTGAGCCTGTGCATCTGGAGCCTGTGCTCCGCAGCGGGAGAGGCCACAACAGTGAGAGGCCCGCGTACCACAAAAAAAAACAAAAAGAAGTGAGTTATTCTCTAATATTGAAACTTTTCTAGATAACTCGTTTATTTCTAAATTCATTCTATTTTTCTTTTTCTTATTTTTAAGGCTTTGGAGAAATAAAACATCCCTGGTTTCATCAGTGTTCCTGTAAAAAGCCCTAACTTTCTGGAATACTTCATATACCATGAGAATTAGATCGATAGCCATTTTTAAATTAAATTTCTCTGATTTGGAAGTATAATAAAGCTTATATTATCTCTATAAAATGCCAAATGGTTACCACCAGTCTAGGTCCCTAGGTTAAGGCTCAAGGTGCTAGATTGTTATCTTCTTAAGTATTTACATTTCTGAAAGTTGGGAGAACTTGAACTTGGAGATATCTTGAGGTCATAAATAGTCTAGATGCATGGGGCTATGGGATCCTGCAAGATTTATTTATTTTCTGTCCCTACAGCTTTTTGGGTTTTTTTTTCAAGAAAATCATTTAAATAAAATCATATGCTGTTGCCTTTGAATAAATCATTTTCATCTAATGGATTTGAGAGAAATCAACTTTGTTGGGTGCATTCACAGTTTATTTTTATTACTGAGTATTATTCCATTGTATGGATGTATCACAGTTTATTCTTTCCTAAATGAGAAATATTTGGACTATTTCTAAAGTTTGGCTATTATGAATAAAGCTGCCATAAACATCCATATTCAGATTTTATGTGAACATAAGTTTTCTTTTCCCTGAGATAAATAGGAATAGGGTAACTGGATCATATGATAAGTGTATGGTATTATACGGTAAGTTTAACCTTATAAGACACTGCTAAATGTTTTCCAAAATGACTAGAACCCTTTTGCATTCCTACCAGCCATATGAAAAAGTTTCTGTAACTCTGAATAGTATATAAGGTGTAGTCAATTTTCTTGATAATAGTCATTCTAAAAGTTATAGAGTGGTACCCCGTTGTGGTTTAAACATTAATTTCCATAATGACTAACAATGTTAAACATATTTCCATGTGATTATTTGTCATCCATATATCTGTAATGGTAAAATATCTTCTCAAATAATTTGGCACCTTTATTTATTCTTTTAATATATTTTTAGAGTTTTTGTTATATCTTGGTCATAGGTCCTTTATGAAATACATAATTTGAAAAAAAAATACAGAAGAGTTTATCATCAGAAACACTATAAGTCAGAAGACAATAAAACACCTGTACAGTGATGAAAAATAAAATGATAAATCAGAATATGTATCCAGCTATCTTTTAAGATCAAAAGTAAAATAAAATGTATTCAGATAAAAAATTATATATATGTGTGTATATATATATATATATATATATACACACATATATATAATTTTGTGACTATATTTTCCAAGAGTGTGGAATATTTTTTTATTCTACTAAGAGTGGCTTTCAAAGAGCAAACATTCCTTGTTTTGATAAATTAGATATTCATAGTTTATGATTTTCTTCCTTTATGCATCATAGTTTTGAGGGTACATATAAGAAAATTTCACCTAGTCAGAAGCCATAAAGATTTTTTCCATGATTTTCCTTTTGAGTTTTATAGTTTTTGGTTTCACATTAAGGCCTAGAATCCATAGAGTTAATTATTGTATATAGTGGGTAGAAGGATAGAGGTTTATTTTTTTCTTATGGATGTCCAATTGTTCTAGTATCATTTGTTGAAAACTGTATTCTACTTTTGTTGAATTGACTTCACACCCCTTTAGCAAAACACTGAGTCATGTATGTATGGGTTTATATTTAGCCTCTATTCTGTTCCATCATTTTGTATGTTTTTTCTCTCTTTCTAAAACCACTCTATTATTATAGCTTTAAGTAAGGCTTGACATTAGGCAATAAGAGTCCTCCAAAACTTTTCTCATATTTAAAAAATCGTGTTGGCTCTTCTAGTTATTTTGCTTTTCTGTACACATTTTTTAATGAATTTATCCATTTCTAAATAAAATATCCTGTGATTTTCTTTGAAACTGACTGAATTGATCACTTTAAGGAAAGCTGACAACTTACAGAAATTAAGTCTACTAATCCAAAAACACAGTAAATTTCTGTATTTATTTCTTTATTTCATCAGCATTTTACAATTTTAAATACATAAATGCTTCACGTATTTTGCTGTGTTTAAACCTAAGTATTTCATGTTTTAGGTGGTACTGTTAATGGCACTTCTCAAAATTTTTAATTACTATTGTTCATTGCTGTTATATACAAATATAATCAATTTTTGTATAGCGCCATTATATTTGATAAATGGCTAAATTCACATATTGAGTTCTATTAAATTTTTAGATTATTTTAGATTGCTTTTTTGTAGGTAATCAATATGTTTGCAAATATAGAAATAGTATTATGTTAAATAGGAGTGATAATGGCAGACATCTTTTTTTGTTCCCAATCCAGGTGGAAAAACATTCAGTTCTCTTCAATACTTGTGATGATAGTTGTAGACATCTTCAGTAAGATGAATATTCCTTTTGATTCTAGCTCTATGAGTTTTTTAAAAATCATGACTAAATTTTGAATTCTATCAAATGCTATTTCTACCTCTAGTGAGAGGATCATAAGGTTTTTCTTCTTTATTATGTTAATATGTGAATTACATTGATTGACGTTTGAATGTAAAAACAGCTTTGCATTCTCAGCATAAATCTTATGTGACCATGTCATATTATTCTGTATGTATATTGTCAGCTTTGCTTTTCTAATATTGTATTGATTTTTTTTTTTGCATCTCTGTCCAGAAGATGCTCTGTCATTTATTTTCCTTAAAATATCTTTTTCCACATTTGACATCAGTGTAATGTTAACCTTATAACAGAGTTAGAATATTTTCCTTTAGTCTAGAAGAATTTGTGCAGAATTGATGATATTTCTTTCTTAAATGACGGGTAGGATTTTCAAGGCAAGCCATACGAGCCTTACAACCTTATGTTGTAAGGTTCTGACTATAGATTCACTTGCCCTAATAGATATAGGGCTATTCAGGTTGAATATTTCTTCATGAGTAATCTTTCAAAGTTTCTTTCAAAGAATGTGTCTATCTTATCTAAGTCACCAAGTTGTGGGCATAGATTCATTTGATTTTACTTCTCTGTAGGCCTGAGAATATACTTTACATGATTTCAGTTATTTTAAATTGTTAAGGTTTTGTTTATGGCCCAGAATATAGGTCTGTCTCAGTGAATGTTCCATGTATATCTATTTCTGTTTCTCCATTTCTTTTCTTTTAAACTATTTATGTCTGTATATTAAACATTGATTTCTAGTCAAAACAATTTTTTAAAAGAAGAATAACTTTGAGGTCTCACAATTTATGATTTCAAAACTTACTACAAATGTATTGTAATCAAAAGAATGTGGCACTGTCATAAAGACAGACATATACACCAATAAAATAAAATAGCCCAGAAGTAAACCCTCACATATATGGTCAAAGAATTTGGACAAGGTTGCCAAGACCATTCAATGGGGAAAGGATTTTTTTTCAACAAATAGTGTTAGGGAAACTAGATATATATCTGCAAAAGAAAAATTTGGACCCTTATCACACCATATGTAAATGTTAACTCAGAATGTATCAAAGTTCAGAACATAAAGCTCTTAGAATAAAATATAGTGGAAAGCTCCATGACGTAAATTTGGCAATGATTTCTTAAATATGACACCAAAAGCACAGGCAACAACAACAAAAATAGATCAATTAGTCTTTCAAAATTAAAAACTTCTGTGCATCAAGGGAAATATTAACAGAATGAAAAGGCAAACCACAGAAAGGGAGAAAATTGAAAATCAGATATCTGATAAGGGATTAGTATCCAGAATATATAAAGAACTCTTGTAATTCAACAACAAAACTAACAACCAGTTAAAATACGGACAAAGTACTTGAATAGACATTTCTCCAAAGAAGACATAAAAATGGGCAATAAATACATTAAAAGAAGCTTAACAACACTAATCATTAAGGAAATGTTAATCAAAATCACAGAGACAGTTCAACATACCCATTATGAAGGCTATCAAAAAAAAAAAAGCAAAAAATCAGCCAACAAAAAAAAACCCCAGAAAATAACAAGTGTTGGTAAGGATATGAAGAAACTTGAGCCCATGTGTATTGCTGGTAGAAATGTCAAATGGTGCAGTCACCATGGAAAATAGAATGGTGGTTCCCTAAAAAAGTACACATAGAATTACTATTTAATTCAACAATTTCACTACTGGGTGTAGATACTCAAAATAATTGAAATCAGGGACTCAAACAGATGTTTGAACAGTCATTTTCATACCAGCAATATACCCTATTCCCTAGTAAAAAGGAAGAGGAAACACAAGTGTCCATTAATAGATGAATGGATAAACTAAATCTAGCATATATATACAGAATATTATTCAACCTTAAAAAGGTAGGAAATTCTGGCACATGTAACCATATGGATGAACCTCAAGGACATTATGCTAAGTGAAATAAGCCAGTCACAAAAGACAAATTCTATATGACTCCACTCATTTGTCATGTCTAGAACAGTCAAATTCGCAGAGACAGAAAGTAGAATGGTGGTGGCCAGGGGTGAAGGCGGGGAAAATGTGGAGTCAATATTCAAAGGATATGGAATTTAGTTTGGGGTAGATTAAAAAATGTTCTGGAGATAAAGATGGTAATGATTACACAACAATATGAATGTACATAATGTCACTGAACTGTATAGTTATAAATGATTAAAATGGCAAATTTTATGTTATGCCTATCTCATCACAACTAAAAATGTGCTTCCAGTAGAGATCTTGGTTTTTTCATCCCATAATATAATCTGTGTCTTTTAAGCCATTTAAAAGTTATTTTTATGTGATTGTATTAAAATATACCATCTTACTGTTTTCTCTTTGTTCCATTTGATTTTCCTTTTCTTATTTTCTGCCTTCCTTTTTGTAATTGGAACTTTTTTTTTTTTTTTTTTTTTTTTTTTTTGTGGTACGCAGGCCTCTCACTGTTGTGGCCTCTCCCATTGCGGAGCACAGGCTCCGGACGCACAGGCTCAGTGGCCATGGCTCACGGGCCCAGCCGCTCCGCGGCATGTGGGATCCTCCCGGACCAGGGCACGAACCCGTGTTCCCTGCATCGGCAGGCGGATTCTCAACCACTGCGCCACCAGGGAAGCCCTGTAATTGGAACTTTTTTGTTTAACATTCCATTTTATCTCTCTACTGACCCTATTGACTAATACTTTGTGCCTCTTTTAAAAATGCTTCTAATAGTTGCTGTAGGGTTTACTATGTATTACAATAAATTAATTGGGGTTTATCTTTAAATAATATTTTACCAGTAGTGTAGGGGTCTTACAATACTATATTTCTAAGTCCTCTCTGCTACCCATTTTTCTATTGTTGTTATACATCTTATTTTTACATATTTCTAAACACATACACATTGCTGCTACAATTTTGCTTTACTTACATTTTAGAGCCATTTAACAAGATTCAATTTCCAGCATTTTAAATTTTTTTGTGTGAAGTCAAGTTGCTCTTTGATACCATATCTTTTCTGCTGGAATAAATACTTTTTAACATATCTCATACAGTATTTTTGCTGGCAATAAATTCCCTTAATTTCAATTTATCTGAAACCAATGTTATTTCTCCTAAATTTAAAAGATAGATCTATATATTTTTATGATTATAGCATTTTAGAGTGACATATTTTATTATTTCATACTGTCTCAGGCAGACATTTCATACCAGTCTTCCATGACTATCAAAGTGAGTGATAAGGTTTTCATTTTTGTCCTTATGAATGCCACTATGTTTTAGGCTAATTGTGCCCAACAAATATTGATAATCATTTTTATTCACAGGTAAGAAATTGATTTTATTGCTTTCATTGCTTTATAATAACCCCCACAAAACTTAGCCTCCTAAAACAAACATTTATTTAATTCATAATCTTGAGTAGTTTTGATCTAGGCAGGCCTCATTTGTTCTCATCAAATCTTGCTCATGTGTCAATGGTTATTTATGTTAATTGGGGGTTTCTGGGCTACAGTTTACTTCAGTTACGCATCTGGAAGTTGGCTATTCATCTGTTGGGGAATCCTAATTCTCCATAAGGATTCTTATCTACCTGCACATGAGCCCAATCTTATTTATATGGTAGCAGCTTTCTGACAGCAGTATGAGAAAAAGCTATAAGATATCTTGACACCTGTGTAAAAATCAACAAAACAACAATCTGCCACAAGAGCTGAGATCAATAGAATTGATGAAAGAAGAGACAAAGTGTTTGGAATTCCTTGGGGCTTCCCCCTTTTTCCTGTTGCTAACTGGTCAAATGACTATAAATATAACTCAGCTATCCTTTTTCCTGTCTTATTAAATTTATGAGATTGAATTGAAGCTCCTCTAAAACCCCTCCAGATATAAATGTTAGAATTCTGTTATCATCAACCAGTATTTCAACTTATTTCTCTGTCATTTAAGATAATGATAAATATTATCTTTCAATTGCTAAGAATGTAAAGATATGAAATACTATGTAAATTGAATATTTCTCAATGTTTGAGGAGAGAAATCTGCATAGAACTATGCCTTTACCGTGTGCCACAGTGACATAAAGGTGAGATTAACATCTATGAGTTAAAAATTAGTGTTTGACTAGATTACTTTAAAATGTCTTTCGGGCTTCCCTGGTGGCGCAGTGGTTGAGAGTCCGCCTGCTGATGCAGGGGACATGGGTTCGTGCCCCGGTCTGGGAGGATCCCACATGCCGTGGAGCGGCTAGGCCCGTGAGCCATGGTCGCTGGGCCTGCGTGTCCGGAGCCTGTGCTCCGCAACGGGAGAGGCCACAGCAGTGAGAGGCCCGCGTACCGCTAAAAAAAAAAAAAAAAAATGTCTTTCATTTTGGAGGGTTCACCTATATGTTACTTGCATGTAAAACTAAGGCTAAGACTTCAAAATATGGCTGGTAGAGTACTTGTAAGCATAGAGGTAATGCTTTACCTGAAACATTTACATGATATTTATTTCATTTACTGGGATGACATTAGCAGAATGTGTATTACCAGTTTTCTAATAACATAAAATATCTCTTCATCTTCATAGCATGTGCCATTTCAACAGCTGTGACAGAGTGGCATATATTTCAGATAGTTTTGCCCTAAGCAAGACTTAAAATCTGTTTGAGTACTTTAGAAAGATCCAAGGCTTATCTTCAGAGGATATCTGCCAATACTGTTATGGCATATAAAAGACATTTTCCATAAAAATCAGGCCATCTATTAGTAATTTCAGACATATAAACAAGTGCCTAATCAAAAAATCATCACATATTTGAGAAAAATGGACATCATAAAAGAGAGACTAAATCAAATGAAGAATTAATACCTGATAAAAAGTTGCTAGCTAGATCAGAAGTTCAAAATATATTATTTTACATTTTAGTCATTCTATCAATCTGTCATCTATATCTTCCATCATCCTAAATAATATTTTCACACCATCTTCCCTCTTTTCAATCTTCCTCCATACAATCTTTACTATCTATTTATATGGTTGATTTCTACATCAATGAGAATGTTGAAATAGAGTCCCATTTGCATTTAGAGTATTTGCTGATATGTAAAGTCTTACTAATGCCATCTTATTAACTGCTTTGTGGCTTTTTTGTAGTTCCATTGTTCCTTTTTCCTCTGTTTCTGCCTACCTTTGTAAATTGGTGATTTTCCATGGTGGTATTCTCTGATTCCCCATTCTTTGTCTTTTGTGAATCAACTTTAGGTTTTTGCTTTGTGGTTATCATGAGGTTTACGAAAAATACCTTATATATAAACAGTCCATTTTAAGCTGAGACCAACTTAACTTTGTGTACAAAAGCTCCACCCTTTTACTCCCCCCCTTTTTACTTTTTTATAACACAGTTTTCCTCTTATTTTGGTGTGTATCCATTAAAAGTTATAATAGTTATAGTTATTTTAATACTATTTTCCCTGAATTCTGATACTATAGTTGATTTGTTAACATACCATCTTATTACAGAATTGGATTTTTCTAAATCTGACTGTATATTTACCTTTACCCCAGTGTGTTGTATTCTTTCCTATGTTTTTATGTTACTTAATATAACGTTTCATTTCAGCCTGAAAAACTCCTTTTAGCATTTCAGACAAGACAGGTCTATTAGAGATGAACTCCCTTAGCATTTGTTTGTTTGTATGGGAAAGTATTTCTCCTTCCTATCTGATGGATAACTTTGTTGTATAAAGTACTCTTGGCTGGCAACTTTTTTCTTTTAATATTTTGAAGGTAAATGGATTGAATTCACCAACCAAAATGCACAGAGTGGCTAGACAACTATATGCTGTCCACAAGAGACTAACTCACTCAGCTATAAGGACACAGAGACACTGAAAGAGAAGGGATGGAAAAAGATATTCCATGCAAGTCAAAAACAGAAGAAATCTGGGAGAGCTATACTTATATCAAACAAAATAAACTTTAAGTCAAAAATGGTAATAAAATACAAAGAAGGTCAATACATAATGATAGGAGGAGGACCTAAATATATTAAACAACATAGGAGGACCTAAATATATTAAACAAATATCAACAGATTTAAAGGGAGAAATAAGAAGCAAAAATAATAGTTGAGGACTTCAATATCTCACTTTAAGCAATGAATAGATCATCCAGACAGAAAATCAACAATGGAACCTTGGAATTGAACCATACTCTAGAACAAATGGACTTAACAAACATATATAGAACAGTGTATTCAACAATAGCAGAATACACATTATTCTCCAGTGCACATGGAACATTCCCCAGGATAGACCGCATGACAGACTGCAAGACAAGTCTTAGCAAATTTAAGAAGACTGAAATCATACTAGTTTTCTTTTCTAACCACTAGAAATCAAAACAAGAGTTGAAAATTTACAAGCATGTGGAAACTAAACAACACACTACTGAACAACAAATGGGTCAAAGA
This sequence comes from Physeter macrocephalus, assembly GCF_002837175.3. Lineage (NCBI taxonomy): Eukaryota > Metazoa > Chordata > Mammalia > Artiodactyla > Physeteridae > Physeter > Physeter macrocephalus. The sequence continues at coordinate 10,580,169 of NC_041217.1, read as the reverse complement.
AGATATCAAAAGATAAATTAAAAGATAACTCAAAACAAATGAAAATGGAAGCACAACACACCAAAACCTATGGGATGCTGCAAAAGCAATTCTTCTAGGGAAGTTTATAGCAATAAATGCATATATGAAGAAAATAGTGATCTCAAATAACCTAAGTTTTACAACTCATGAAATGAGGAAAAGAAAAATGAACTAAGTCCAAAGTTAGCAGAAGAAAGGAAATAACAAAGATCAGAGGGGAAATAAATAGAGATCATAAAGACAATAGAAAAGATAAAACAAAACAAGAGATAGTTTTTCAAAAACGTAAATAATATTGACAAGTATTTAGATAAACTACCAAGAAAAAAAAGAGAAAACTTAAATTTAAAAAATCAGAAATGAAAAAGAAGAAAGTGAAACCACAGAAATACATAGGATCATAAAAAATTACTATAAAAAAGATATGCCCACAAATTAAATAACCTGGAAGAAAAGCATCAATTCCTGGAAACATACAACCTGCCAAGAGTGAATTAGAAAAAAAAAAGAAAAAGGAAAGAAAATCTGAACAAACCAATAGCAAGTAAAGAGCTGACTGTGATAAAAAACTTCCCAAAACTGAAAAGTCCATTACCAGATGGCTTCACTGGTGGATTCTACCAAACATTTAAAGAAGAATTAATGCTAATTTTTCTCAAACTTTTCCAGAAAAATGGAAGAGGAGGGAACACTCCCAAACTCATTTTATGCAGCCAGGATTATACTCACACCAAAGCCAGATAAGGACAGTATAAGAATAAAAAACTACAGACAAATATCCCTGATGAATGCAGATGAAAAGAATTCTCAGCAAAACATCAGCAAACTAAATTCAACAACACTCTAAAAGGATCATACCCCACAAAAAAGTGGGATTTATCTCTGGAATGCAAAAATGGCTCAATATCTGCAAATCAATAAATGTAATATAACACATTAATAGAATGAAAGATAAAAATTATATGATCATCTCAATATATGCAGAAAAAACATTTGACAAAATATAACATCCTTTCAGGATAAAAACCCTCAACAAATAGGGTGTAGAAGGAACATACCTCAACATAATGAAGTCCATATAAAACAAACTGATGCTAACATCATACTCAATAATGAAAGACTGAAAGCTTTTCCTCTAAGATCAGGAAAAATACAGGTTGCATACTCTCATCACTGTTATTCACCATAGTACTGGAAGTTTTAGCCAGAGAAATCAGGCAAGACAAAGAAATAAAAGGCAACCAAATCAGAAAGGAAGGGGTAAATTTGTCATTATTTACAGATACCGTGATCTAATATGTAGAAAATTTTAAAGACCACACTCAAATACTTTGGAACTAATCAAACAATTCAGTAAAGTTGCAGGATATAAAAATCGATACACAGAAATCAGTTGCATTTCTATACAGTAGCAACAAAATATCCATAAAAATAAAGAAAATTATCCCATACACAGTAGCATCACAAACAATAAAATACTCAGGAATAAATTTAACCAAGGAAGTAAAAGATCTGTTCTATTAAAACTATAAGCTTTTGATGAAAGTTACTGAAGAAGATACAAATAGGAAAATAACCCATATTCATAGACTGGAAGAATTAATATTGTTAAAATGGCCATATTACCCAATGTGATCTATATATTTAATGCAGTCTCTATCGACATCCCAATGGCATTATTTCACAGAAATAGAAAAAAAAATAGTAAAATTCCTATGAAACCACAAAAGATTCTGAATAGCCAAAGCAATACTGAGAAAGAATAACAAAGCTAGAGGCATCACACTTTCTGATTTCAAACTATAGTACAAAGCTATAGTAATTGAAACAGTATGGCACTGGCATACAAATAAACACAGACCAAATGAAGCAGAATAGAGAACCCAGAAATAACTTTCAGATTCTTCAGATATGATGCCAAAAGCACAAACAATGAAAGCAAAAATCAACAAGGGGGATTACATCAAACTAAAATGCTTCTGCAGAGGAAAAGAAACACTAAACACAATGAAAGGCAACTTACAGGATAGGAGAAAATATTTGTACACCATATATGATATAAGAGATTAACATGCAAAGTAACACAGTACAGTGTGGTCAAAAAGATTTTTGTGTTGAATAATCAAGTAAGTTGAAATTAAAACATTCAATAGTCAATCTCAAAAGATAAAAAATGTATGACAAAATAATCCTTGAGAATATATAAAATAATTAATGATGTTAAAAGCAGGATGTAAAAAAATTCTGCTAAAACAATTATGTTTAATTGTTAATCAAATATTTATGAATCTATAAATATATGTAACAAATAGATTCAAGGAAATTACTTATTCTAAAACATAAACATGTTTTTCTAAGTTTTTACAGTAATTTCAATATCGGCCTCCAGGAAACTTTCCTAAATTAATTTTTATTCATAGTTTGGTTATGCCAATTTCCTTTTATACATTCACCACATTTCTCTGTATATAATTAGTCATCATAACTAGTGAATTTTGCAAATACAGAAGATGAAAAAGAGTAGTTCTTAAAATACCCTGACAATCTTCCTTCAGACACATCTGATGTAAATGGTTCCACAGACATCTACAAGTCATATTTACAGGTCTGTATCTGTGCATGTGCATGTGTTATATCAATGGGAAACTGGACTTCTACTAATAACATCCTTATATTTAAATATTTTATGCCTTATATTTCTTTTGTAATCTAAAACATGCACAGTTGTTAAAAATACAGTTTCAGAATTTGACAGATTTTGAAAAGACTAAGTTTTAGAGAAAAAGACAAAAATCTGAATAAAAATTTGTATATATGGCTATCTTTCTTTTCTGGGAATTTGTTTTTCATTAGATAATTTTTCATAACTCTCAAGGAATAATTTGAAATTAGAATGTAATTTGAAGAAAACTGATAAATAAAATATTAAAAAATAATCCACTTGATATATAAATGAAATATGGCACTTTAAATTAGTTAGTACTTATATTTATAGTTATTTCATTAATATTTGTTAGGCATAAACTTCATTAATATTAAACTCATACATTGTAGTCTCCTTCTTAAAACATATTTTTCTTTAACCTTGGGGTTTATGGGACTAAAAGAATGTATATACTGATAACAATAAAGCATCTGATATTCCACATTGAGATGAAATTTGTCATTATGGTTGAAGCCTTTCAGCTTGTTAATACATGAAGAGGTAGAACCTTGGAACCTGAGAGAGGGCATTGACTTGTTTATTTTTCATAATATGGTTCCAGCCAGGGAAGAACAGAAGAGGGGAAGTTCCTCTCTTTCTAGCCTGAGGGGGTGAAGAAGTGTGACTGACATAAGCTCAAGCTGGGTTGAAATCATAGCCCAAGCTACAGGCAAATCTGGAGAAACTTGGTCTGTACTAGAACAGATCCAAATTTAGCAGAGTGACAAAAAGATGCCCCTTGCATCTCAGTAACCACCAGTCCAGGAGACTGCCCGGAACCACTACTTTGCAGCAATATCCTGCAAAAACGTATAGTAGTCAAAGATGTTTCCTCACCCTTATAAAGTTACTGAAGCCACGTTTCTCCACCTACACCCAAATAAATAAAGAAAAGAAGGGCAAGGAGGTTTGAACTCAGAGAGAAAGGACATGTTTGCCTTAAGAGAATTTAAATCCAACTTGTCTCTCGATACCCATTCTTTTCATCTTCCTTAAAACATAGTCTCTGATTTTTAATTTTGCTTATAGCCAAATAAACTTATTTAAAAAAACAACAAAATCATAACAGCAGCAGTAACAAAATCCTCCAATTTCCAGCCCTCTGTGCTACCTGATGAGGTCACATGCCCAAGTCTTGCCTAGTGGAAGAACAGGTGAGAAGGAGCCTGGGTCCCTGAGTGTCATGGTGTCACCGCACAGCAGGGACTGCTTGGCCTTTGACCTTGTATAAGTGAGAAAGAAACTTCTACCTGCTTATGTTTCACTTAAATTTTTTTGTCTTCACAGCTAAATATAACCTTATGAGTACAAAAATAGTTTAACATTAATACATGTCTCTATTGAGTTTAAAATGGTTGGCCTAAAATTAGTTTTCTTTTTCTGTTACCCAGTATATGGAGCATATGAGAAAGATCAGTGAGTTGAGAGAGAAAATATTGAAAATTTATTTGCTCTTCTAATATTTACCTATTTACTTATTTATACTTAGTTTTAAGCCATAGCACACACTTCTTTTTTTTTCCATTTGTTTTTACACTCATGAGCTCTGTAATCTGAGGTCAGTTGCTGAAGTGTTATGAAGGGCCACTTTTCATATCATAGTGGGAATCAAAACCCCATCAAAAGGATAGAAAATATGTTTTAAAATAAACATCACCAATTTATTTGTTTACAGCTATATTCCCCTGAGCATGTAATTTCTATTTCTTTCTCCCCAATACATAGATCAAGCTTCAGATTTTTGTTGTCTTCAAGAAACATATTGTGAAGGATAAACTAAAATATTTTATCTTTACAAAACTTGGTACTGTCCTTCACCTTCTACATTCTTTGAAAGTTTGTCTCTCATTTAATCTATTTTATGGCACCTTAGAGCCCTACAGGAGTCTTCCAGTGTCCTATTTATCTTTTCTATGGAGGATTATTTTAAGGTCTAACTGTTTAATAGTGACTAAATATAGTAGAGGGCATGTAATAGGACACATTAAACAAACTTCTAGTTATTTTGGTGTATAGGATGAAAATGTGACTATACATTTGATATGTTGTATTATGCTATTATGTCTGAAAGCCTTTTTAGATTCTTCATCAAAAGAGTATTTTTAAAACATGACACTATGTGAAATATATTTTGTTAAATGCCAGCATTTCAAAGTCTATTAAAATTGGATCATCTTAAAGATGATCAAATAGGGGAAACCATTTAAACAGAAAATTGGAATAAATACACTTTGATCAGTACTTCAATAGATCTATCACTAGGTGATATTAGCTCTTTAAAATAGACATAAAATCTCAAAAAAGAAGTAGATATGAAAAGTTTTGGGGGATTGATGCAACATTAAATGAAATCCACAGGAGCAGAGTTTAATAACACAAGGATTCAAAGGGCTATGGCACCAGAGGAGCTGCCCGTGTAATAACCCAGAGGTTTGAGAGATTATAACACATTATGAGAATATTTTTTAAAGAGCTTAGCATGGCTGGAAGAATGTATAATAAATGCTAATAAAGATAGAGGGAGGGAAGGGGGAAGAGAGAGAAGGGAGGGGAGGAAAGAGAGTGGAGGGGAGAGAGAGGACAGAAAGTACCAATATCCAAAATGAAAGAGACATATCACTACTAATCTCACTAACCTTGTGGACATTAAAAGGATGATAAGTGAATACTATGAACAAATGTATGCCCCCAAATTTGATACCTTAGATGAATGGGACAAATAACTTGAAAGGCACACACTGCATAGCTCACAAATGGAACAACTTCCATTTCCACAACTTGTTTGCATTCATTTTGGTTATGAGAGAAAAACACTACATATTAGTCACTGATTCAAATTATATAAACTATCTTCTACTGCGACATTTTAATACCACAATGTGTTGCCTCCAGAGTTGTCATAACTGAGTGTTCAATAGACAATTCTTCTGTAATAAAATCTATCTACTTCAGTATGACAGGGTACAAGTAACATAATTAAATCCAATTATCACAACTTGAAAGGTGCAAATCTTCAAGAATTGATAACCTGAATAACTCTATATCTATTAAAATTTATCAAAATTTAAAAGGCTTCCAAAAGAAAAGCACGAGGTCCAGATGGTTTCACTAATAAATAACTCTAAGTATTGAAGAAGAAAATAGAAATATCTACTACAAAATAGAAGCCAACAGAATACTCAGCATTTGAGAAGCTGACATGATTAAATTGTGCCTACCCAGAAAAATCTTCCTTTTGTTAACACTAAAAGTCAATTGATTAGGAAATTTATTTACACCTACAAATTCCCTCTTATCGTGTAATATAACATACTGATGGATTTAATATCTCCTCGTATTTACAGTTCCAGGAATTATGACAGGAAATCTTGGGGAAGGCAGTTTGGAATTCTGCCTACATACTCATTACTATACTTATAGAAATTATACTGGTGATTGTTCTTTTGTCCTTCTAAATTCTTCTCTATTTCCTATAAATCCAGGCATGTTGACTACATCTTAGCTGAGACTAATGAGCAAATGAATGCGAGAATGTTCACGTTGACTAAGTTTTCCTCTTTTAACAAACTTCATTAGATGACCTTACTTACATTTCATCAGATTTGTGACACATGATCAAGGATGAATGTAAAGGTATTTGCAAGATTGAGCATTTTTAATTGAGTAAATTGTTGTCCACCTCTTCCACTGCCCCAGCTGGGATTCTGTTATTAATGAAGAAGAAGATGGTGTATAGAAGAGGATCTTATATATCGTATGGGCAACTAGGTATATCTACATACATCCAAGTTTCCAATTATTATTTCTCATAATACATGTTCTCCATACTTCACTTATGTTAGTAGGGACATAATTTTGTTTTGTCTTAAAATAGCATAGAACCTCATTAATAATTAGTAGGACTTAGAATTATTTTTAGATTCGGAGAGACTAAGTAACAGGAAACATTTTTAAAATGACCAGTTTGGTCCCATTGTCTCTTTCAAGACACCTGTAATATTTCATAACATTTTAAAGTTTTGAACTTTTTCTTTAAGGAATTGAGACACTGAAACTTTAGCAAGTATTCTTTAAACAATCGCCAAGTAAATGGGTATTATTTTGATTAGTAATGTTAGTAGCCCCAGTGAAAAACGGTATAAAGGGTAATAGTAATAATGTTCAACACAATACTCACCAAATACAAGACACTAGTCTTAGCACTTTCTTAATCTTAACATTAAACCAAGGATCTGAGTACTTTTATTATTTCTATTTTACATACAAAGAAATTAAGGAATACAGATGTTAGGTAACTTATCTAGATATTTCAGTATGTAGTTTCAGTCCACAGCTAATGTAGCTGAGTTTTGTGGTAAAAAGACGCATATTTTCTACCAATTAAGTAATTCACTATATTCTAGATGGTTTTGTTATAAGAACTTTATATTCGATGTAGATTCTTAATTAGGAAGTTTTAGTCACATGCTAGGCGTAAACAGATGTATACTTTACATTATATTCAATTTTAAGCCGGCAGATGTGATTTTCAAGTCAATGATTTCATAGAAAGTGATTTCTGATTGTTCTACGTATGGTATGAGTGCATTAATATAATAAGTGACTTCTGGAGTAACAGTGCAAATTTCCCATGAAATATATGTTTGATAGACATATAAATCAAGGTGTTCACATATAAAAATCATGACATTTCAAGGCAGTTGTAGATTCTGACAAAGAAATTTAATAAAACTGTTTATATTCAGGAGAAAAAAAATACATTTGAGGAAAATTTTAACATACTTTTTTTTTTTTTTTTTTTTTGTGGTATGCAGGCCTCCCTCCGCTGCGGCCTCTCCCGTTGCGGAGCACAGGCTCCGGACGCGCAGGCTCAGCGGCCGTGGCTCACGGGCCCAGCCGCTCCGCGGCATGTGGGATCCTCCCGGACCGGGGCGCGAACCCGGTTCCCCTGCATCGGCAGGCGGACACGCAACCACTGCGCCACCAGGGAAGCCCCTAACATACTTTTAACTCCAGTGGAGATTGTATCATATAATCTGGGAACTGCAATAGCAGTTGACTCAAGGCATCTACATAATGTTAGTTATTTCAAAGGGAGATAATTATACTACAGATAATTGATTATGCAATTACTGGATGACTGAAAGACCAAACAAATGATGCTATTATGAATAACTGTAGAAGTAGTTACCATGTCTAGGTGAAGGAGAAAGAATGTAGGAGGAGGAATTCACAGCAGACATAGGCGCTTGGAGTAGAGTGTTTTCGACAGCTGGGGTTTGGAGGTCACCACATTACCTGTGCTCAGGTCTGGGAGGGAAATGCATCTGATGGTCTCACTGCTTAAGGTCAGAGCACTTTTCCATGCTCAGATCATGTATCAGATAATCTGTTTTCTGTTCCCTCTTGAAATTTATAATCAGTGACACAGTCCATTCATGCATGCCCTTTGCTTTTTTTATACTATGGAAAAGGGGCAATTTCAATTTCTAATTGAATTAAACAATCGTTATTTACCCTGGTAATATAAAGTTTAAATAAACAGAGATAAAAGTCAGTCCATATGGAGATGAAGTACAACTTTGCAAGAGGGTTTTCTGAAAGATGTAGAAAAAACCTCATACTGATTATTAGGTTAAAAATAGACAGGGAACTTCCATTTCTACATGTTTCCAAATACATTCATTTTGGTTATGGGAAAAAGCACCACTTAGTCATTGATTCAGATTATATAAACTATCCTATAATGTGGTATTTTAACACCAAAAGGTGCTGTATGCAGGAATATCATAATTGCGTATTCAATAGACAATTCCACTGTTACAAAAGTCTAACTGCTTCAGTATGACAGGGTACAGAGTAACACAACTGAACCTAATTATTATCAGCACACAGTCTAAATTGCTGAAAAATGAGTTCTCTGGTCAGATAGACTATTGAATGGAATGTCATGGCCATAAATACTCCCTTCAGTATTTCTGAGATGGTGTTCCTGGCAGAAGCATTAAGGGCAGGACAGGCAACAAAACCTCTTGCCAATGCTGTGTTTTGGTCAAACTCAAAGAGAAGGCAAGGGATGGCAAATAAATCCACTGATACGACAAGTAAATATCAGCCTCCTAAAATACAGAGTAGTGTAGATAAGCGTAGGAAGTAATGTGGAAAGTCCAGTGAGGAACATCCAGCACACTATACTGGTTCCAGAGCGTTTCAATAAAAGAAGTAAAGCATTACTGATACATTTGAAGTGATCTATATCATCTATGATGAATTTAGTGTGCCTTTTTATGTTCTTGCTTTAATAATTTCATATCTACAAACATTATTGTTTTATGTTTCTATTTTTTCATATTAATGGTATACTTACATACCATACCACAACTTATATTTTCTTCACACACAAGTGTGTTCACAGGAACTGTTTATGCTGCTTCAAATAGATCTAACACACATTAATTACTGTACATTATTATATCTTTGTGAAAAATATCACGTTTTAGTTATCAGTTTTCTAACTAATTCTTAGGCGATTTTCACTGATAATTTTTTCCTGTCTCATTTAACCACAGTGAAAGTTTCTTTAAAGAACATACCTGCCATAGAATTATTCAATCTTAGGGGTTTTGTGTTTTCGTTTATACTAATACTGTCAATTTGGTCTACAATGTAGTTGCAACAAATTTCATTTCCACTGGCAACCTAGGAGAGCTCCTATTTGAATCAAAACTTGGTTTTATTCAACATACACCAGTCTGATTCAATAAAATGCTGTTTTAAAAAACTTTCATTTACCAGGTTATTAGCAAATATTATAATATTTCCTTTTTAGATATACATTCAATTAATTTATAAAGCAACTCACTTCTGCAAGAATCTGCCTTGGATTTGGAGATGTAACAGTGAAACAAAAAAATCACAGCCCTTAAGGAGCTTACATACTAATTTAAGGTGTGATATATAATCAATAAAATAAATAAGTGGCTTATAGCATATTAGAAGCTAATCATTTTTGTGCTAGAGTTTGGGGGAGGGGGCAGGCAAAGCAATTTTACATTGATTGATTGGGGAAGGCTGCTCTGGGCCTATGACTTTTGAGTGAAGATTCAAACGATGTGAAGAATACATCATATGCACATCATTGTAAATGTGTCCTCTTTTCACATGTTCAAGCAATTTTGGGGCCATATATCGGGGAATGGAACTGCCAAGTAAAAACTGCAATATTTTAAACTTTAACATTTAATTCCAAGTTGCTTTTCAAACTGATTGTAACAAATTTCTTTCTGAACAGCTGTTTATTTTACTCCATATCTGTGTTAGTTTGCTTGGGCTGCCACAGCAAAATACCAAACACTGGGTGGCTTAAACAACAGAAATGTGTTTTCTCACAGTTCTAGAGGCTAGAAGCCCAAGATCATGGTGTTGGCAGGTTTGGATACTTCTGACGCCTCTTTTCTTGACTTATAGATGGCTGCCTTTTTGCTGTGTCCTCCCATGGGCTCTCCTCTGTGTGCACTCACTTCTGTATCCACAGTCCCCTAACTAATCAGGACACCTGTCTGATTGGATTAGGGCTTACCTTAAACACCTTATTTTAATTTAACTACCACTTTAAAGACCTTATCTCCACATAGAGTCATATTTTGAGGTACTAGAGAATAGGGTTTCAACATATGAATCTTGAAGGGACACAATTCAGCCCATGATAACATCCTTACTACGTTTTGCTAAATGCACCTGATTAAATACTGACAGATAACTGAAGTAGCAATTCACAAATCTCAGTGTTTAGAAACAAGCCCAGAAATGTCAACTAACTACTAATTTGGGATCGTTTTATCCTACATTTTGTAACCCTCCCCAAATACTTGAAATAAAACCCTATTAAAAACCTCCCTTATGTGTATATAGAACTTCAAAAACTGCTCCTTAAATTCATATGGAACAATAAAAGAACAAAAGAACTGAGTTGGTCAGCAGGATAATGAGTTCCCCCCAAATGTCCACATCATAATACCTGGAACCTTTGACTATATTATCTGATATGGCAAAAGGAAATTTGCATATCTAGTTAAGTATCTTGAGCTAGAGAGATTATCCTAGATTATCTAGGTGGACTCAATCTAGTCACGTAATTTCTTAAAACAGGCATTTCTGAGCTGTGGTCAGAGAAAGAGATGTGACAACAGAAGCAATGTCAGAGAAATGCAAAGTTGGTACCTTTGAAGATGGAGAAAGAGGGTCACAAGCCAAGGAACGTGGGCAGCCTCTAGCAGCAGGCATTCTGCTACATAAAACAAGTACATAAAACAAGTCAATCAACATAGCTCTCTATCAGAGTTTCAACTTGTCATCTTCATAACAGCCCATACAGGTTATAACTGTCAAAATAATATTTTGAACACAAACAGTATTACTCTAGGGCTTCTCATTTTAACTACTAAGATAGGTAAACAAATTAAGTTAAAAAACTGATAATCACCAGTGAGAATGGATGGAAACCTAAGGCTTTTCCACAAGACTACAGAGAACCTAAGAAATATTCAGCAATGATTTTCATATACTTATAATTTTAATACATGGTATTTTCTTTTTCTGCAAGACAGAAGATCCTGAGAAAACAGAGTATGCAATAGTCTCATTACCAAAGTAATTGTCTTATAGGTTATCTAAAGGGATAATTTATTTGAATATATCACAAATGTTGAAAATTCAAAATATAGAGGCAATTAATATGATCATTTATGAATATAAAATATACCCTAAGGGAACATAATATGAAGAATGCACAGTGAAAATCTTTTATTAATTCTTCAGAACTCATACTACTTTGTAAAGACAAAATTAAAATATGATGCATTTTCTTGGACTGAATTGTCCTAAATTTGGCAGGCAGCAAATCTAAAATTAAGAAAACCCAAAAAGGAAAATTTGGAAGGACTCCAAATTAGTCAATTTGATATAAACCATCCAAATTGCATTAAAAAAAAATTCAGTGACACAAATAGTGTTACCCACTGAGGTTAAAGATTAATTTCATCGTATGTTGTTTAAAAAACTTTGTTCTATAACATTTTCATGTGCATATGTAGACACTGGAACAATATATATAACCAACAAATGCAAATTAAAAGATTTTCATTTTGAAAATTCATAATTTCTTTGCAAATAGTTTGCCTTTTATTGGTGAAAAGTAACATTCTTCCTGAATTATATATATAATTCCCATTAAATATATACTTATGTTCCTTTTAAAATAATAGTTTATTACTTTCTTTAGTTTGCAAAACCAAAATGTGTACATTATAGAAAATTTCAGATTTGCAGGAAAATGAAATAATTATTTTAAAATAAAATATATTAAATTCTACCTCTAGACAAGATTAAGTAAAAGGACCAGATTAGCAATCCAGTTATAAAGAATTAAATATCCAGATAAAAAATTGAAGCAGCAGTTTTCAGACACTGAACATCAAGCTGCTCAGATCCGTGATCCCTAAGAGAGGAAAATAACTGAGGGAGCCCAACAATTGCCCCCATTTTCTTCTGAGAAAGTTTCCAGCACACAATGCAGGCAGGAGGAATACGAGTGGAACCTGGTGGCCTTTCTGAGCTGAGCAGACACAGCTGAGGTGTGGGGAGGGGGCCCAGGTGGCTTGTGTTCCCAAGACAGAACACTGCAGAAGAGGGAGCTACATAGAAATAGAGGTTCAGAGATTTGCAGAGTTTTCTATTCAGTTCTTTAGTTGAGTACAGATCGGGGTATGTGCTTGAGAAGATTACCCAAGACAATGTAAAGAACCACCCTCAATGGAGCAAACTGAACACTGATTGCCACTTAGGCCTGAAAATAGGCTAATATAAAATAGCCACCCTGAAAAACCTTGTAGTTCAAGTGACATGAGAAGATTAAACAGAAGGAAGTGGAGGAAAATTAGTCCTAGAATACACACTGCATTGATCCACACACCCCCAACAAATTTCCTGGCATAGAAAAAAAAAGAAAAGAAAACAATAATGAGGATAATCAAATATGCAGATCTGGAAATGACTTGGATGTTAAAATTAGTATATAAGGGCAGCAAAGTTATTATAACAATAATATATTTGTGAAAGAATAGAAGACAAATTAAATATGCTATTCAGATATATGAAAGATATAAACAAACAAATCCAGCTTGTAAACAAGAAAAATATAGTGTCTGAAATGAAAAGTACACTGGATTGGATTAATAAATTAGATTCTGTGGGAAAAGAAATAGTAAATTTGAAGATATAGCAATAAAAACAGTTGAAAAAGAAAGATAAAATAAAAGGACTTAATATAAAGGATCAATGAAATGTTGAAATGCTTCAAATGGCTTAATTGAAAACTCTAAAGGAGTTGAGGCATGGTAAAAGTCTTTGAAGATATGACTGAAATGTTCCAAATTTGATAAAAATTATAAGCACACAGATCCAAGAAGCTTGAGAAATACAAAGCACAAGAAGCAAAAAGAAAACTATAAGGCATATAATAGTAAAATTGTTTAACGTTAAACAATCATACCAGTGGTAAAAACAAAATCTTGGAAGGAAGGAAGGAAGGAAGGAAGAGAGAGAAGGAATGAACAAAGAACAAACTTGTCAATAAATCTTTGCACATAGCAATACTTAATTCCTAATGATAACTTGGTATTCCTCTAATTTAAAGCCTGAGAGTGTCCATTTCCCTCTCTTTTTCACTTTTACCACCATTGTTTAAATCACCATTATTTCTCATCTGGAATATTCCATTATCAACACATCAAGACGATCAATCCTTTAAAACACAAAGCATCCATCAGACAAATGAATAAAGAAGATATGATACATACAATGGAATTACTACTCAGCCATAATAAAGAATGCAATCTTGCCATCTGCGACAACATGGATAGACCTAGAGGGCATTATGTTAAGTGAAATAAGTCAGACAGAGAAAGACAAATACTGTATATCTTTGCTTATATGTGGACTCTAAAAAACAAATGAAGAAATATAACAAAACAGAAACAGATTCAAGATACAGAGGACAAACTAGTGGTTGCCAAACTGGGAGGGTAGGGAGGTGGAGGGGGTGGTGGAGGGATGGTTGAAATAGGTGAAGAGGATTAATAGGTATGAACTACCAAGTATAAAGTAAATAAGTCACAAGAAATATTTTCAGTGATATTGTAATAACTTTGGTGCATAATCGATAAAATATCAATCACTGTGTTGTACACCAGAAACTAATATAATATTGTAATTCAACTATACTTCAATTAAAAAAAAAAAAAACACTGATCTTATCCCCTGCTTATGAACTTTAAATATCTTTCCATTGGACTAATAGTAAAAGTCAAACTACTTCCAGTCAACTTTTTGCTTCTAGCGGGATGGACTTGCTGGTGGCAGAGCAACACACTTTCCAAAAACAGCTAGAAATGTCAGATAAAATATGCAATTATTTAGAGGAAGTTGAGAAATTCCAAAGCAACAAAGACTCCAGAGAAAGAACCTTGAAAAGGAAGATGGGCTTCAAGTTTCTTTCTCCGAGGGTGTTTGTCAATTTTGGGGACAGAAAGCAGAATTATTTTGAACCCTGATAAGTTACCTTCATGTCATCCATTTTTCAATTGAATAAGTTATTTCTATGTGTACTGTTAGGATACATTTAGTTTTATCTATATTACCAAAACAAAATAATGGATATTAACTAAGCCTGAAGATAAATAAAAAGGTTAAAGTTGAAGATTAAGCAGATTTTGAATTAATTGGCATAAAATCACAGTGAAATTTTAGTCCTATTGCACTTGCAGAGAAAGCACAATTACATTTTTTTTTCTGGATATGAACAAAAACTAAAGATGTGGAGAATAATTAATTGGAATAAGCATTAAACATCATGTTCCATACTCAAGAGGAGGAGCAAAATGATCATTATTTTCCTGGTAGATGAGCAAGTAGGGGAGATTTGAATACCAATTAACTCCAGACCATTGGGTCAGAACAGAGTCTATTAAGAGTTTCCCTATAAAAAAATTCATAGTAGTTCACGCTGGACTGAGGCATTTCCTTAGAATGTTTGGATCCTTAATACATGATTTAAATGTTATTGAAAAAGGATAGCAGTTCAATTTGAATATACTTGCAGTTTGTAAGAATATTAAATAATATGTAAGTGTAGATCAGCTGATTTTAAAACTTATTAGCTATTTGCCTCAAGTTTACACTTGTTTTATGGTAAAACAAATAACAGTTTTTATTTACAGTTAAATATATAACTAAAAGCACTCACATAATACACATTTACATATTCTCCAAGAAATCTTATAAATTCTCCAAGAAATGGGTGAATGGAGGAAATAATAGCCAATTGTTCAGTGAATAAATTACCAATAATTTACATGCCCCAGATGGTGGTCACTACAAATGATGAGAGAGTAACACTGCCGTCAAGGTATTTAGCATCCATTTACAACTCAGAAAAAGATACATTAAAAACTGTCAACTACACAAGGCAGCTTACTAGTGAAAAAACGATACTTCACAGCTAAAAATATAGCTATGTACATTTAGAAGCTATAAGCTGAATGAAAATTGCATAACCATTTTAATCCATTCTACTCCTGTAGAAAATGTTTTCTACAGGAGTCAATTCAAAGAGTTATAACTTGAAGGAAGGACAGAATTTGGTGAAGGAGGTGAAACTATAAACAAAGGGAAAAAACCCAAATTTAGTTTGAGAACAATGACTTGCTAGGACAGAGAAAACTTCCATTTAACAAGAAGAGAGAAAGCATGGAGCAGTAATGAAGGCTGTCAGTGGGAACAAAGGGGTAAATGAAATGCTTGATGATACCTTTAATGAAGTGAAGTTTTTTTGTTTTCTTGGTCTTTCACAAATGACCTGGAGGCTGTGCAGTGTGCTGGGTAAGAGAATGTTCACTGGAATCAGAAAAAGAATATACTGAAAAACATAAGTTGCTTGACCTGCATTCATTCACCCCTTGGTTATCACGTTTGAATTTTCAGCAGAAAAAAAAAAAAAAGACATGTAATGTATATCGTCCCTTTCTCCCTAGACATGATTATTCCACAGATGGTCGGTTCATTCAAGATGGGATTGCCCTTTCCTGATATTTTTGGATGTGAAACATCTTTCATGTGGTTGAAGCTATTATATGTAAAACTAAGGAGAAAAGAATTACAACCGTTGTCTCTTTAGAGATCTTGCAAGCAAGAAAACAATAGAGTGACACCTTCAAAGTGATGAAAAAAGAAAAAAAATCTGTCAACCTAGAAATCAAATATGAATGAAGAAGACTCTCTCCGACAAACACAAAAATTTAGAGAATTCATTGACAACAGACTATCCTCAAAACTCTTAATGAAAGTTTTTCAGGGAGAAGGAATTTAATATGCTTTAGAAACTGGATCTACATACAGAAACAAAGAAGATTAGAAATGGAATTTTGAAAAAAGATTAAATATCATTTTTTTCTCATTTTTGTTGCTCAAAAGAAAAATAATGCATGATTTAAGCTAATAAAAATGCATTGTGTTTTTATAACATTTACAAAAGGTAAATGTATGACAATGATGACACAAGAGATGATATTAAGGTTGTATAATATTTGCAGGTATGGTCAGATTACTTAAAAATGTATACTCTATACTCTAGGGAATACTCTACATTACAAAGATGGTAGATAATCACTTAAAACTCTAGTATAAATGTTAAAAAACTATTTTAAGCAACTACAGTGATTTTTACTGGGCACAATATACAAAGAGGTAAATTATGATATCAAAAATATAATGTGGGCGTATGTAAAATTGTGGAGTTTTGTATTTGCATGATGTTATTACAGCTTAACATAGACTGCTATAACTAAAAGACGTTTGTGTAAGCAATATGGTAACTATAAAACAAAAAGATATACAAAAGATAAAGAAAAAGGTATCAGTGTATATCACTACATAAATTTATCACATCACAAAGGAAGAGAGCAGGTGTGGAATAAGGAAAAAGGGAACTAAAAAACCAGAAATAAATTTAAAATGGCATTTATAAGTCTACACCTATCATCAAAATTACTTTAATTGTAAATGGGATAAATTCTCCAAAAGACGTAGAGTGGCTGACTGGATAAACAAGACCAACTATATGTTGCCTACAAGGGACTCACTTCAGCTTTAACAACACACATAGGCTCACAGTAAAGGGATGCAAAAAGGTATTACATGTGAATGAAATCCAACAGAAAGCAGGGTTAGCTACAATTATATCAGACAAAGTAGACTTTAAGCCAAAAATGGTAGTGAGAGACAAATAAGGTCATTGTTATTCATCATATAATAATGAAGGGGCCAATTCATTATGAGGATAAAACCATTGTAAATATGTGTGTGCTGAACATCAGAGCACCTAACTACATAAAGCAAATATTAACAGATTTTATGGCAGAAAAGAGAGCAATACGATAATAGTAGGAAATTTAATATCCCACTTTCAACAATGGATAAGTCAGTCCGAGAAAAAATTAATAATAAAACACTGTACTTTACACATTAGACCAGGTGGACCTAACAGACACATACAGATAGCTTCATCAAGTGCACATGGCACATTCTCCAGGATAGATCATATATTAGGCCAAGAAACAAGTCAACAAATTTAAGAAGACTGAAATCATATTAAACATCTTTACTGACCACAATAGTATGAAGCCAGAAATCAATTACAAAAAGAACACTAGAAAATTCACAAATATGTGAATAAAAACATTCTCTTAAATGTCCAATGAGTCAAAGAAGACATCAAAAGAGAAACCAAAAAATATCTTGAGACAAGTGGAAAGGGAAACACAACATACCAAAACTTACGGAATGCAGCAAAAGCAGTTCTAAGAGGAAAGGTTATAGCAGTGGACACCTACATTAAGAAAAAGGAAAGATCTCAAATAAACACCCATTTTATACCTCAAGGAATTAGAAAAAGAACAATAACATGAGACCAAACTGAGCAGAAGGAAGGAAATAAATTTTTAAAAAGATCAAAGTAGAAAAATATAAAACAGACTAGAAAGACAATAGAAAAGTTTCATGAAGCTAAGTGTTAGTTAGAAAGTGTTAAAAAGATTTAAAAAATTGACAAAACTTTAGATAGACGAACAAAGAAAGAAAGGAGATTCAAATAAATAATATCTGAAGTAACAGAAACAGACACTACAACTGATAAATATTAAGAATCATGAGAAACTTCTATGAACAATTACATGTAAACAAGTTGGATAACCTATAAGAAATGGATAAATTCCTAGAAACATACAACCTGCCATAAATGAATCATCAAGAAATAGAAACTCTGAACAGACCAATTATTAGTAAGGAGATTGAAGCAGTAATCAAAACCCTTCTAATACAGAAAAGTCAATAACCAGATGGCTTCACTGGTGAATTCTAATACACATTTATAGAAAATTAATATTAAAATTTCTCCAATTCCTTCAAAGAACTCAAGAGGAAGGAACACTTCCAAACTCATTTTACCAGGCCAGAATTGCCCTGATATCAAAGCCAGACAAGGACACCGTAAGAAAACAAAATTACTGGCCAACATTCACTGTGATCATAGATACAAATATCTTCAACAAATTAGTAGCCAACTTAATTTAAAAGTCAATAAAAGAGTCATACAGCATGATCAAGTGGGATTTATTTCTTGGATTCAAGGATAATTCAACATATACAGATCAATAATTTGATAAATCACATTAACAAAATGAAGGATATAAATCATATGATAATCTCAATAGATGCAGAAAAAGCACTTGACAAAATTCAACATCCAGTCAAGACAAAAATTCTCAACAAATTAGGTGTAGATGGAATGTACCACCACATAATAAAAGCCATATATGACAAGCCCACAGCTAACTCCATACTCAATGGTGAAAACTTTAAAGCTTTTCCTCTAAAATCGGGCAAGAAAATGATGCTCACTCTCACCACTTCTGTTCAGCATAGTAGTGGAAATCCTAGCCAGACAATTAGGCAAGAAAAGGAAATAAAAGGCATCTAAATCTAAAAGGAAGAAATGAAATTGTTTCTGCTTGCAGATGGCATGATCTTATATGTATAAAAACCTAAAAACTCCAATTAAAAAAATGTTAGAACTAATAAATATATTCTGTAAAGTTGCAGAATACAAAATCAACATATAGAAATAAGTTTCTTTTTGATACACTAGCTACAAACTGTAGAAAAGAGAAATTAAGGAAACAATTCCACTAACATTAGCATCAAAAAGAATAAAACACAAATAAATTTAACAAAGAGGTGAAGGATTTGTAGACTGAAAACTATAAAATATGATGAAATAAATTGATCAGGATGCAAATAAATGGAAAGATATCCAGTATTCATGATTGGAAGAATTAATATGGAACAATAAAAGAACAAAAGAACTGAGTTGATCAGCAGGATAATGAGTTCCCCCCAAATGTCCACATCCTAATACCTGGAAACTTTGAATACATTATCTGACATGGCAAAAGGAAATTTGCATATCTAGTTCAATATCTTGAGCTAGAGAGATTATCCTAGATTATCTAGGTGGGCTCAATCTAATCACATAATTTCTTAAAACAGTCATTTCTGAGCTGCGGTCAGAGAAAGAGATGTGACAACAGAAGCAATGTCAGAGAAATGCAAAGTTGCTGACTAAGATGTCCATTTGACCCAAAGCATTCTACATCAAATCCAATCCCTATCAAAATTCCAATGACATTTTTCACAGAGAAACAAAAACCCTAAAATCATATGAAATCACAAAAGACTCTAAATAGCCAAGCAATCCTGAGAAAGAACAAAGCTGGCAGCATCATGCTTCCTGATTTCAAATATAATACAAGCTCTAGTAATCAAAAAGGTGTGGTATTGGCATTACAAACAGACATGTAGAACAATGGAGCAGAAAGGAATATCAGAAATAAACACATGCATTTTTGGTCAATTAAGTTTCAACAAAGGCAGCGAGAATAAACAGTGGGGGAAGGATAGTCTCATCGATAAATGGTGTTGGGAAAACTTGATATCCATATGCAAATGAATTAAACTGGACCCCTATCTTACTCCATACAGTAAAATCTACTCAAAATGACTTAAAGACTTGAATACGAGAAATGAAAACAGAAACTCCTAGAAGAACTCACAAGGGATAAGCTCCTTGACATTGGTACTGGCAATATTTTTGCTATGACACCAAAAGTATAAGGGAATCCTTGTACATTGCTGGTGGGAATGTAAGAATTAAAATTTTCAAAAATTAAAAATAGATTTACCATATGATACAGCAATCCTGCTTCTGCTTTATATATACAAAGAAAATGAAGTCTGGATCCCAAACTCTTCTCTGATATCTCTATCTGCACTCCCATGTTCATTGCAGCATTATTCACAATATCCATGGTATGGAAACAATATATATGTCAGTGGATGAGAGGAAAAAGAAAATATGGTACATATATCATATATATATGTGATAAAAAATAAACAATATATTGGATTATAACACAAAGGACAAAACAAATATCTATGAGTCCACATTGATTTAAATGAGAAATAAGTAAATTGAGGAAATAGTCCAAATCTTCCTCATAGAAGAATCACAAGTCTATATCCCAAATATTTATACATGTATGTAAAAGGAAAGAAAGAAATAAAAAAAACACCATAAGAACATCACAATAACAACTGCTGCAGGCAAGAACCACTGATGAATGCTAGCAAAAGTGAGCAAAATTTAAGGGAAATAGAATATTTGCATAGTTTCAAAGTTTTTATTTCAAAAGATTTATTAATTTCTGTGGTGGTTTTAACATAATTCCACACATACTTTGATACTCCACCTTCAAGAAAGTGGAGCTTAATTCTTCTCCCCTTAACTATGAACTACACTTGGTGATTCATGTCTAGTGAACAGCATACAGAAAGGGAAAAACAGTAACTGCAATGTAAAGATCTGCAGACACCATCTTAACCCAGTGGTAAGGTAAACATCTCCAATAATCATAATTAAGGTTGATATCATGCATCCCCTGATATGATAAAATGAATGATAAAGGTATTATATCTCATGAACTTCCTTCCAAAACTGTACTACTTCAGTTTAATCATGAGAAAAACTAAAATGTAGGAGCATTCTACAAAATAACTGACCAGTGTTCTTCAGACGGACAAGGTCATGAAAAACAAGAAAAGACTGATCAACTGTCAAACTAGAGGTGTCTAAGCAGGCAGGATGACTAAATGCAAGATGGAATTTTGACTGTATCCTGGAACATTATTTAAAAAAAGGCGTTATTGAAAAAAATGTTGAAATTTAATAGAGTCTGTGGTTTTGTTCGTAGTATTGTACTACTGTGAACTTCTGAGTTTTCATAAATGTACCCTGAATGTGTAAGCAAGTAACATTAGGCCACGCTGAATGAAGGGTATACAGAAACTCTCTGTAATATGTTTTTCACTGTTCTGTAAAACAAAAATCATTCAAAATAATAAGTAAAAAAGGTTCAGAAGAATTTTATTAAATGTCAAGGGCAAAGGGAAAAAAACTTATTAAAGATGACTTCGAAAAACACAAGAATAGCTATTTCTTAAAACAGAAATTGTGTCGTATTTAGCTCTGTATTTCTGGTTATCAAATAGTTGTTTGGCACATGGAGAACAAAATGTAATAAAGCAAATTAAATGAATATCTGTTTGAATGCTTAATATCACTATTTCCTATAGAGCTAGCATACTAAAAGTATAGCTTATACAAAAATGAACCAATAAATTTGTTTTAACAGCAAACTATACAATATCATAACTATTTCTACACCACAAATTGTCAAAATCATCACGTTATAAGCTCAGTTTCAGCTTCATTTAATACCGTATAGTAGGGAACATGTTGGCATGTGCAATAGAGGAAAGAAGCATATTTTCTACAACTGAGTAAATTAAAACTTTATATAAGTTTTTAAAATTTGTTTTCTTTTTGCCTATGTAAGATCATTTTTTGGTACAGTAGTACAACTGACATCTTTTGAAGCTAAGTAACGTCTTTTATCTTATTGTGTAGCTTTCCCTGTGCGTTAACTAAGGCATGATACATCAAACTTGAGAAGCAAGGGAAACACCTACATCTTTATCTCTCTTGTAAGAACATTATATCAGTAAAATTTTAATGCCTTATTTGCAAAATCAGTGTCGTGCATGAATAACATGGGATTTCACTAGTTTCCACAAAAGTTTTCCACAAAAAGGCTATTGATGAAAAATTAATTTGAACTTAATAAGACAAAAGAAACAAAAAGAAAACCCTGCTTTTATGGACTCTTTTTTTTCCCTAATATATTTTTTTAACATCTTTAGTGGAGTATAACTGCTTTACAGTGGTGTGTTAGTTTCTGCTTTATAACAAAGTGAACCAACTATACATATATCCCCATATCTCCTCCCTCTTGCATCTCCCTCCCATCCTCCCTATCCCACCCCTCTAGGTGGTCACAAAGCACTGAGCTGATCTCCCTGTGCTATGCAGCTGCTTCCCATTAGCTATCTATTTTATATTTGGTAGTGTCCATGTCATTCTCTCACTTCGTCCCAGCTTACCCTTCCCCCTCCCCATGTCCTCAAGTCCATCCTCTACGTCTGTGTTTTGATTCCTGTCCTGTCCCTAGGTTCTTCAGAACTTTTTTTTTTATTCCATATATATGTATTAGCATATGGTATTTGTTTTTCTCTCTCTGACTTACTTCACTCTGTATGACAGTCTCTAGGTCCATCCACCTCACTACAGATAAATCAATTTCGTTTCTTTTTATGGCTGAGTAATATTCCATTGTATATATGTGCCACATCTTCTTTATCCATTCATCTGTCGATGGACACTTAGGTTGCTTCCATGTCCTGGCTATCGTAAATAGAGCTGCAA
>NC_041217.1:10547645-10557124 GCF_002837175.3 Physeter macrocephalus | reverse complement strand
TTTCTCTAATGATTAGTGATGTTGAGCAACCTTTCATGTGTTTGTTGGCAATCTGTATATCTTCTTTGGAGAAGTGTCTATTTAGGTCTTCTGCCTGTTTTTGGATTGGGTTGGGTTTTTTTTTGATATTGAGCTGTATGTGTTGCTTGTAAATTTTGGAGATTAATCCTTTGTCTTTTGCTTCGTTTGCAAATATTTTCTCCCATTCTGAGGGTTGTCTTTCGTCTTGTTTATTAGGTCCTATTTGTGTCATAGAGTGTTTTGCCTATGTTTTCCTCTAAGAGTTTGATAGTGTCTGGCCTTACATTTAGGTCTTTAATCCATTTTGAGTTTATTTTTGTGTATGGTGTTAGGGAGTGTTCTAATTTCATTCTTTTACATGTAGCTGTCTAGTTTTCCCAGCACCACTTATTGAAGAGGCTGTCTTTTCTCCATTGTATATTCTTGCCTCCTTTATCAAAAATAAGGTGACCATATGTGTGTAGGTTTATCTCTGGGCTTTCTATCCTGTTCCATTGATCTAAATTTCTGTTTTTGTGCCAGTACCATACTGTCTTGATGACTGTAGCTTTATAGTATAGTCTAAGTCCAGGACCCTGATTCCTCCAGCTCCATTTTTCTTTCTCATCTATGGACTCCTGAGAGATGCCATTTAAAATAAGAATCTTTGCGTCACCCAGGTGGAATATTTAACCCTTTGTTATGAAGGTCAGCACTTTTAGTCATTTCAAGATGTATTAATTACTCTACATCAGAAAATTGAGAATATTATCTTCAAATTCATATCAAATATTAAAAACCCAATGTTTAAATATCACCAATATAATTTATTTGAGGATTATATGGCAATTAAGCTGCATACTTAGCCAATAGAGATTAATTTATATTCATTCTTTCTGTTTCCCATTCTGGGACCAATACATTGTATCATTTGGCATTACATAAATGTCAACTGTTGTATTTGTGCAATATGCTTTTTTGCTGTTATCTGTGTCTTTCTAGATGTTTTTAAACTTTATATTATAAAAAAGTATCTGTTCACAAAAATGTAAAACTGTGTGTGAAATGAATAATCTTTGAATAGTTTTTTTAAATGTTTACAGTTATTTAATTCACATTCAATTTTTCTCCCTGGATATACATGCTTGGCATGAAATACTTCAACCATTAACATACTAGCAATGGTAAATCCTCAAGACATACTATGCCAACTAGGAATCCACTCTAGATTTTCTGTCTTTTTTATAAATCCAAAACACTAAAGTTTATTGCAACAGTCCATAAAGCATATAAATATTCTTTAATTCATTATCTAAAGATCCATATGTTTGAATATTTTAATTGTTCTCTGTATTGTATTGTCAAGGGTGTCCTTACAGTGAGATGATTAGTTATACTTTGGAATGATGAACCTGTAATTTATGAACTTCCTTCCTTTTCTAAAAGTCCAGTGTGCTCACAAAGTGCTAAGAAATAGAGTATTTGAAATTAAACGGAGTTCTATGCTGGGCTCTGTCATGGTGTTATTCAGGATGATGAATATAGTCAGGATTCTTAGTCCAAATCCGTCATTGCCCTCACAGAGCCACAGCAGATAGTGCTAAGCAGTGAGGATGCATAAGGTACACGGCACTTTTATCATCAAATATGTCTCTGACTGCAAACCTCTAGAGTCATCTCCTCTGGTGACTTGGTTAGGCCATGTGTCAGCTGACACTTGCTCTTCCACATACAAGCTATGAGACAGTATGGCAATAATAGATATTGGAAAAAAATCTTCCAGAGAATGTAGCCAGGGGCCACAGAGGACAGTGGACAAAGGACTATCTGTCCAACAGCAGAATCAGTTCAGAATAAGGAAGACCCTCACTTCCCTCAGTCTCCCACGGTTTCAGACTTGCTGAGGGGCAGTGAGTCCCCCATTCCCCTCACCCATCCTCTTCTGTAAGTTTAGCTTAACCTTTGAATTAGGCATTTCTAGGCTGCATTAACCACTGATAAATGCACGCCCCATGGTAGACTACTTAAACTCTGATACTCAGCTTCCATATGTGAAAAATAGGGGTGATGATGCATAATTTTCCAGGTTGTAAAGTTTAGAGAAAAAGCTATGCATTTCAATACTAAGCAGAATACCTGACATATAGGTATTCAAAAATGATATTTTTAAAATTATCATTATTAAAAAAATACTCCTTGCTCAGTTGATCAAAACAATGTGTTCCTCAAAAAAGTACTATGTTTTAAAAAAATTTACCCTGCCCATTTGTCATTTTCTGTCAGAGATATAATGTAAAAAGTGATTTTATAACTTAAGATTTTACAAATAGGATTAGTTGGGAAGAACTTCAATAGCTGTGAAGAAGAACCACAACAAAACATTTTATAAAAAACTACCAGTACTTTGCCTAAACATTTAAACAAGAACTTATATGTCACTAATAATTTATCAACATTACTCTAAAATGTTATTAATTCTGAGAATCCTTACATAAATCTATGCCCATTTGCCTAGGGGAAGTGGGTGTGCTCCTGGAGAACAGAAAAGATCCCTTCACGTAGCTCTTACGCACATTCATATACCCACATCTATATTTGTTGTCCCTTTCCTCCAAGGCACTGCTTTACATATAACTATAATTTACCCCATTCATGAACTCATTCTGCTTACACACGATCCCCATTCAAACTACATCCCAGAGCTACTGCCTCTGTAGTGTTAATAAAACAGGTATGGTCCTTCTTTAATTCTTCTGCTCATTTTGTGTGTGTTAATTATAACACAAATGCCACAACGACAGGTATGCACTGCTAAATTGACTGGATTGGAGGGTACACAGTGCAACCTTGACTAAGAACTTGAAATCTAAGTGTTCAGTTTCAGGGATGTGTTTAAAGGAATGTAAGCCATTCTCAAGTTCCACCTTTCTCTCTCTCCACAAAGTGTGTTTTCAAACATCCTGGCTGTTTTACCTGTTTGTTATGAATTTACAACTACCACCAAAAAACTATATTTATTTTTACCACCTAAACATAATGTCCATCCTTCCTTATACACAGTAGCTTTTCCTCTGAGTTCTCCATTCCGGTTTTTATTTCTCTCTCAATATGTGTGTGATACTTATATTCTTCATTTTCTATACACTTTTGAGAGTATAACCCATGCCCACTTAAAGCTCACATACCTCAAGTCATTGCTATGATTGTTTTGAATATCCAGATATCTGATAATCATTAAAATAATTCCATGTTTTGAAATGTTTCTTGAAAATATGAAATAATTTTTTAAAGTTTTTAAAAATAGAAATTTTATGCTGATCATAGAGAAACTCTGAGCTATAACAGGATAACATCCAAAAGACCATGCCATAGCAAACAAAAGAAACAGAATGTCAGAAGATTCACAAGCTGAGTTAATCAAGATACAGTATGTTAGCACTTGGAGCAAAGAACATACGGCAACTCTCAAACTAGCATATGTGGTGGTTAAGAATTCAGGCTCAGTTCCCAAGGCACGTGGACTTGAATCCTGGGATAGGCACTTACTACAGTTGGACTCTGGGTCAGCTGCTTTAACTCTCTGGTTATAGCCTCATTTTGTCTAAAATGGGATGGAGAGTGGCAAAAATATCATTCACCTTCTAAAATTCTTACAAAACATAAAAAAATAAGTTAAGTATGTCAAATATGCCCAGACAGAAGAATTTCCTGCTGTTGATTTTGTTGTGATCACTGTGGCACTAAACAATTGAAAAATAAATCAGTGCTGGGTAGTATGGACCTAAAAGGGATATACTCAGATTTTTTGGTGTTCTCAGCCAAAACAGGAGGGTGCTGAGCCTGAAAAAAATGATTTCATTAAATATTTACTGAGGGTCTAGTATGTGATTGGCATTATAGTTAGTGAGCAAAAACTGATGTAGTCTTTTCCTTTTCATTGAGCTGTAGTCTAGCAGAAAAAATAGACGTGTGTGAAATATCACACAACTAGTTCCATTAACTGATTCCTTCAACAAACACTTAACTGAATATTCACTATTTGTCAGGTACATTCAAGATGCTGCAGATGTACTCGTGAACAAACACAGACAAAAGTTTACCTGTTATCATGAAACTTACATTCTAGTTGTAATGTCCAAAAATAACTGAAAATCATAAAATATGTGGTGATAAGTGATAAGAAGAAAAATAAAGGAGAAAGGGGGATAAAATGTGAAAGATGCCAATTGAAAGTTTACCCTAATTATGGTTTGCCTGGGAGGCTCCCCTGATATGGTCACTACTGAGCTAGAACATAAAGAAGTAATTGGGATCACCAGGCAAAGAAAGGGAAAGAGCCCTTTAGGCAGGGAGGATTGCATGTGAAAATGTCCTGTGGTAGAGATATTACTGCTCAGAAGTAATATACTTGTGCTTGGATAAGGAAGAGCAATATGAGAATTTCATTGTCTAGTCACTTTGATGTAAGCTTTTAAGAGTCAACTGCAGGCTATGCTCTTCATTCCTGTGTTGTATGTAGATCTACAACAGACTGGTACAGGGCTCTTTTACAACTGCCTTTCCATAACTAACATAAATAATAAAGTTGATGCTTTGTATGTCTAAGAAGTTCACCTACCCTATTTCAGTTGCTCTTGTAATTCTGTTTTCTACATTGTGAAGAGGCCAGGCTCTAGAGGTAGACTGGGTGTGAGGTCTTTGTGTAACATTTATTAGCCATGTGACTTGGACAAATGAATGAATGTTTCAGAGGCTCATTTTGCTCACCTATAAAATGAAGCCAATAATGTTATCTGTTACACAGTGTTGTGAGGTTAATATGATAGTCTTGTGTGAGATGCTGCATTTGGCACAGTTCTGGGATCATAATCAAGCTTTCAGAGATTTGTGACTTTTAATGAAAATAATAATAGGTATAATCCCTTACTGCAATAGAATGACTGTGACATATGGACTTCAGGTGCTCTAACTTTCATAAACAACTTACATCCTCTGTCACTCTCCTTGAATTACAGAGAGGGACTTGTGAGGTTTTATTGGTACACAAAACATAAATCTTTCAGATAGATTACCGCTTGGAATATTATCTCTTTCTTTTGTGGCTGTTTCTTGACTCTAAAATATCTCTATTTTTTCCTGGGATTAAAAACTGCCCACTAATGAAAAAATGCTCTCTCATTTAGCAGTGCCTATGAAAGCAAGGAGAGACTCCTTTAACTGCTTCTTGACTGCTACGAAGATAATTATAGCCTTTTTTTAAAATTCCAATTTTCTTTGTAACATTTGTTGATAATGAAGTCCTATTGTTAATAATGAAGACTCCTACATAACTTTCAGATTAATGATTTATTACTACATGAATAAAAATTAAAAACAATGTTCATTTTTAAAAATTGGGCTATCATTACAGCTCCAAATTTGTTACCAAAAAAAAAAAAGAAATCCTGTGGCATTGTTAATTCTTCATAGGAACAAAATTTGTAACTTTCTGTGACCATAATGACACTGATTTCTACTACTGAACTTTAATAAGTTAACCATTTTAAATTTAAATAATACATATAAATGAGCTGTCGATAAAAGTGTCCCATTATTTCAGTGAGAAATTAACAAAGATATATATTATGCACTATCATAGTATTTCTCAAAAACAACGTTTTTTTTGCTCTTTGTGACATTCAATTTTAACATTATGCATACACTGAATTCACGTCTCTTTCCAAAGATAAGAGATTTTCCTTTTAAATGGCTTGGGTATAAATGTAAGGTCAAGCTGCTGTGAAATCAATCTGAAGGAAAGTGGATCTACTACTGGAAAGTGGTGCTTGATATTTCTTACCCTCGGTGATAGAACGGGTCTCCCTTGCTAGCTGAGAAATTTCTGTTTAGTTACAATAACACCTCTAATTTACTGTTTTTATTTTGAAGATGAACCAGATGTAAAGTACACATAATTGGATTTAAATGATTGAAACCATTTTGCTCCTTCTGAGAAAATAGCCATCTTAACCAAATAACATCTCTTCTTCAAACTGTGGCAAAAGATTGAACAAAACATTATTGCTCTTTCCAGTTTTTTTGAGAACGTTGATTATAAAGTAGGAAGACAAAAAAATCTCACATTTGAAACTATCTACCTAAATATACATTAGTCCCCTTGAAATAGTTCATGTAAGATGCTACATTATCTTTTTCCATCATGTAACTTTACTTAAAATAAACATTGAACATGTTTTCACTGTCCTCATTATAGTATATGATTGTATGCAGGAGCTGGAAATCTCCTGTGACAATTGTAATGTTTTGACACAATCTAAAGACATTTAGAGCTCATGTTCAATAAATATTGATGGAATGAACTGAAAACGGAAGGCTAATAAACTGAGCTAGGAAGCTGGATAGTACTATTTTTAATAAAAATAATATATGACTGTAAAGCAACAATAGTAATATTTTTGCAAGGCTCAACCATATTTGGAAAAAATGTATTAAGAGAAAATATTGATTTATTACTAGAGATGTAATATAACTGTATTAACTCAATGTGATTACTACCAAAAATATTTTTAAATTATATTTGGAAAAATTCTATAAATATAACTAAATTTTAATCGGATTTATATATACTGAGATGAAAGGTTTACAATAATTTTAATTTTAATATGATGGATTGAACATATCTTGAATCCTTCCCCTTCTGTTTACTTCAGGTATAACAAATGATAGTCCACCAGTGAAAATTCAGAAGAGAAATTGCTACGGGTCCAAATAAGAGACATCGCTAAAAGAAAAAAAAAAGCAGTTGTGAACCCCAAACTCCAAAAAACTTTTAAATTCAGTGGTCTACAGAACCTGAGTTAAATTAGAATTTCTCAAATGGCTACGATCTGGGGTCTTGGGACTGTGCAAAGCTTTACAGGACTGGAGGTCAAATATGCACAATCTATAAAAGGCCGGGAGACATATTTCATCCAAAGTTGTGAAGCTGGATACTAGGAACACTACACTTCTATTACGAGGGACAAAAATAGAATCGCTTGCCAAACAGAAGTTATTATAACTGTGTGGCATCAGTGCCAGAATAGAAAAATAAAATGAGAAGCAGAATAGAAAAACCAGAAGCAACAACATCAACAATATACTCATATAGTAACTGCATGTATTATGAGGGACCACTATTAATCATCTGAGAGCTAAGGTAATGATCCACAAAAGTTATTGGAAGAATGAGTTATCCATATTGGGTTATAAGGAAAATGGATTACTCCTTCACATGGTACACAATCAGTAACAGAGTTATTGAAGACTTAAATATAAAAAAATATATAAGATCTTTGGAAAATAATGTACAGATATCTTTATAACACAATATAGGGAAATATTTCTTAAATAAGGCACAAAAAGCACAAGTCATAAAGTAAACATAAGTGAATTAAACTACATTATACTAAGAACTGTTGTTCATCAAAAGATACCAAAAAGTGAGTATTTACTAATAGTATATTTATAACACATATGCACATTTTTAATAATACATAAAACCAAAAGTCATTTAGTATTCAGAATTATAATAAACATTTAAGAGTTCTTAGAAAAACAACTAACAATTCAATAAAATAATGAACAACAGACACGAACATGAAGAGACATGTCAGATAAATACAGTTATGACCGGCCATATAGAGATGAAGGGATGCTCAAACTCAGTAGGGATTATGGACATGCTCAGTAAAACAGGTGAGATATTTCACATTTATCAGATTAATACAAAATAAAACAGTAAAGCGCCAAATGTTGGTAAAATTGTGGAACATCTTCATAGGAGATTATAAGCAATTTTCACAATTAGCCTTTTCTAGTAAAATGTACATAGCCTGTGTCCCAGAGTCACATTACTCCAAGGAACCATAGGCACACAGCACTAGAATCTATGAATATGAATGTTTCTTAGAGAGCGGTCCACGGCAGGAAAAACATTTAACAACCCAAATGTTCATAAATAGTAGAATGGATAAACTGTGTTAATTTTTTAAAAAAATGGATTTGTTACAAAGTGAAAACAAATGAATTAAATCTGCATTCATCAACATAGCTGAATCTCAGTCTCACAGTAAAGACTGTCACAGAATAATTCACAATATATTTCCATCTCTATAAATTTTAAAACAGGTCAAAGGGGAAAATGTTGTTTAGGGTCACATAAATATAGTAAACCTATAAAAGCAAATAATAGAAATAGAAACCCATAAAAGAAAATCATATAAAAGCAAAACAGTTATTTAAGTTTATGATTATCTCTGTAGGAAGGTGACACTCAAGACCATACGTGAAGGAAAGTAAAATATAAGTGAAATATTAAGAGGTACGGGAATGGCAATAATCTCCCTTCCAGTTGTACTCCATGACCCATCAGTGTGTGTTTCAGATCCTACTACACATTTTTGATATATACAAAACTATAGCTAATAAATTAATGTTTACACCTCTCAATAAATATTTTAAAATACACATTTGCTTTTTTTGAGCTAAAACCTAATTGATACTTAGTATAATTAATTTGAAGAAAGTGAATGATTAAATTGTGTGTTCCCTTTTAATAAGATCATCCACTGGGGATCATTTGTAGAAACATTATTGGAATAACAAATTCTGATTTTGTAGAAACATTACGCAAAGGTTTATAGTATATATAAAATAGGTACGTGGGAATTTTATACATGGTTTGGATCACATAGATATTTAATTAAGACTGAAATAAAGAAAAGTTCTACTTAATTTTCACAATATAAAGCAGGATGAACGGTTGTTTAGCAGATATACCAAGGACCATTTATTAAATAGCAATCTGATATAGATAGAGATGAGAAAGAGAGAGAATATATAGAAGAATGAAAGAATCAGAAATTCCTTCTTCAGTCGCTAAAGAAAGGTAATTGATCACAATTCTATCATAGCCCAGGGTAAAATGAAAAGATTTCCTTCACCTAACTTTTGTTTTCTGATGATTTCATCTAGACTTTTAAAATTTTAATTTCCTTTTATGAAAAACCATTTCCTTTCTCCTTTTTGAGCACAATCTCCTTCCCCCATACACAAACTCAGGCTCAAACTGCTTTCTAATATACCCCTGTGATCTTCAAGAGCTACATGGATTGTAAGTATAATGTGTATACTAAACCAGATGATAAGATCTAATTGTGGTTATTCAAACAATATGTCTGTTATTCCTTCTCTATATCACTGCCTATATTTTTCAAAAGAATTTGAGCTGAACAATTGACTAACAAATGGGAAAGCAATCAGGTCCATAAAAAAGTAAAGTAGGTCTTCCCTGGTGGCGCAGTGGTTGCGCGTCCGCCTGCCGATGCAGGGGAACCGGGTTCGCGCCCCGGTCCGGGAGGATCCCACATGCCGCGGAGCGGCTGGGCCCGTGAGCCATGGCCGCTGAGCCTGCGCGTCCGGAGCCTGTGCTCCGCGAC
>NC_041217.1:10526223-10547359 GCF_002837175.3 Physeter macrocephalus | reverse complement strand
AAAAAGTAAAGTAAAAAATACAATTTGTAAATTTCTGAAATTTTAGAAAAAGTGAACTTATCTTTTTTGTTCTCCATAAACGTGTTCATGGGCTGGCAATATGTCCATAGGACAAAGTTATTTATTTATTTATTTTGGTAAGAACACTTAACATGAGACCCACCCTCTTAACAAAGTTTTAGATGCCCAATAGAGTACTGTTAACTATAAGCACATAATGTATTGGCAAATCTCTAGAACGTACTCATCTTGCAAAACTGACACACTGTACCCATTGAACAGCAACTCCCCATTTCACCCTCTCCCCAGCCTCTGGCATCTAACATTCTACTCTGTTTCTATGAGTTTGACTACTTCAGATACCTCATATAAGTAGAATCATGCAGTTTGCTCTTCTGTGATGGGAGTTACCTCACATGACATGTCCTCCAGTTTATCCATGTTGTTTCGTATGGCAGGATCCCTTTCTTTTTTAAGGCTGAATAATATTTTATTGAATGTATGTATACCACATTTTCTTTATCCATTCATCTCTCAAACATTTAGACTGTTTCCGTATCTTAGCATTTCAATACATTAAATATTGTATGTAAAATTTTATAATAAATAAACTCAAAATAATACACACAAAATGAACTTGTTTTCTCTATAAAGCACATGAAATGAATTAAAACAAACTCCTAGGGAATTTCCCTGGCGGTCCAGTGGTTAGGACTCTGCGCTTTCACTGCCGAGGGCTCAGGTTCGATCCCTGGTTGGGGAACTAAGATTCCACAAGCCGTGCAGAGCAGCCAAAAAAACCCCCAAACCAAAAAGCAAACAAACAAAAAACCCCCTAATTGTCAGAGATTCAACCAGATATTTAACACTTGGCCTTTGTGATGCAAGTTTACACCACTTATAGTTATTTTTGAAGAATTATAAAAGGAGGGAAGATGGGATCTGAAAATCAGCAAAATTCAAGAGAACTGGACCTGAAAGTAAGAGAAATTGAAAGCAGGGTAGAAAGAATGACCAAGAAGCAGATATACAGAAACAGGCAAATTAAATGCAAATGTAACATAAAGCATCAGACTAGCTCCATTTACATTCATTGAAAATGTGGCAAAATCGACTTTTGGAATTTGTTTTGATTTCTTTACTTCTGTCTTTCATGTGATCTTAGAGGAATTTGCGTATTTATAGAGATAACAGAGATGGGTAAATACGAGTGGAGGCAATACATTAAGGTGAAAAAAGTCATAATCAGAGTGAAAGCAAGAATGCGACAAAGAGTTTGGGTTACTAGGGACTGAAAGCAATTCTAGCTCTGTGGTACGCAAAGGATTGAATATATTATTAATTTTTCATCTTCAAGTTTATATTTATAAGATAAAACGATTTATTTGTTTAAAGTGATTTCTAATTTAATAGTCATGGTTGTGAATAAGTTTAAAAAGTATGACATGATCAGATCACAAGTTCAGTAGACTGTGTGCAATAAAGAGCTAGTGAAATAGTTCATGTTCCCTACCTTTATGCATTGATATTTAAACCAACAGTCTGCTTTCACTAAGGCAAGAGGATGCCATCAGCTGATATTCAAAACTGTAAACAACAGAACCCACTCTAGCTAATTCCAGTAGAAAAATAATTTACTGGAGCATATGAGGAAACTCCCAGAATCTCCATGCGGGCCACATTGTCAACATTGTAGGTATTCACTTAGTGACAGTGGCAATGTGTTAGCACAATTTACACCACTGATGCTGACACTCAAAGTTAAATGTCACCATCCTCTCCCTCTAAGAAGGTAGATTCTGCGTGACATCTGCTCTCTCACATTGCTCACTTCTCAAGTGAAACTTCACAAGTGTGTATCTGATCGCGGAGACCTAGGTCACATACCTGCATTCTATTTTCAAGGAAGGAAGAAAAGTAAATTTCCATTCCGCCTAAGGGAAGCAGGTCTTAGCAATATGGGAAAATTCTCCAAATAAGAAGCACATTCAAAAGATGTACAGGAAAATAAAAAGACGTATGATTGATCACTATTGTCTATTGTCTATCCCTTGACAATTCAATATAGTGCACACTCCTTTTTCACACTTAAACTTCCCCCAAATAGCAAAACAATAAAACCAACGATGAAATTCTCACATCCTACAAAATGCGATGTTTTAAGTAGTTTGGTAAAGTGGCTAAAACCATGGAGCTTATAATGAGATTGCCTTTAAAATGTAACAGGGACTTCCCTGGCGGTCTAGTGGTTAGGACTCTGGTGCAGGGAGCACGGGTTCAGTCCCTGGTCAGGCAACCAAGATCCCGCATGCCACGGCCAAAAATAAATAAGTAAGTAAGTAAGTAAGCAAGTAACAGATGTGCCTGAATAAGTTGCTAACCTTCTGTACCTCAGTTTCTTCATTGTTAAATGAAGTGTTAACAGTGAACCCCTGTATGGTTCTCATGAGAGTTAAGTAGACTATTCTGTGTGGACGTCACTTAGAACGCTTTGCACACTCTAGGTGCTCAATGTACTCTAGGTCTTAGTATTGTCTTCCATCCAGATACAGATACAGCCTCGAATCATGACTACAGGGAACATATTTTTGCAGGTGTCATTAGATGTAATGGTGCAAGGTCCCACTCTCAATTTCCTATGCTGTGTTAACATTCATTGAAACCTATGGCAACCACTCGGTCCCTACGCCAGACACACATATTATAATCACAGGAAAAAAGCCATTTTATGTGGGTGATAATTCACCCCAACTTCACAAGGTTTTTCCCAAAACTAGTGTGGTTCCAGGGATTTATTAACTCATTTAATGATTCTCAAAGAACAGCTGCATCTGGATAACTAGGATCCCACATGCCACGGCTGCTTTTAACAGCCCCTTAAAGTTACCTTATTTCTATTCATGAAAAATGAAGGCAATAACTAGATGCAAAATGTTGTGTGATGCCATGATGTTGAAGATATATGAACTCAGTACTAAAAGGGTATTATGGCAGAAACATAACAGAAATGGAAAGCAAATTAAGAATAAGTGATTTATGGGAAAAAAAAATATCCTTGTTCCCTACTACACGGAAGCGGTATAAAATGAACCTGTAACCAGGAGACTTGCTGAATCCCTTGGAAAACAAAGATTTAAGATCAGTCAATAGAACAGCACAGCTAGATGAGCTCCAGTCAAGTAAAGACCATGTGTTTGAAGTCACCCCAGTCGTGTGTGTCCTGGGATAGCAAGTGAGTGACATACATACGCAGGACCTGGGCAGTGCATTCAAACAGTCACACAGCCCCATCTCCTGGCCTCCTCTGAAGTTCATCCTAGCTTCTATTTCCTCACCTTTGTGTCAAATAGTTTCCAATTTCTTTTGTTTGTTTTTTTCTCTTTTCCCTTCTAGGTCACATTTTTGGTACTGAACAGAATTTGTTAGAATAATAACTAAGGCTATCTCTCTTTTTAGAGCAAAGGTGATGTGATACCACAGTTCACTGCTGGGAGGATTTTCCTTCCCCGTTTCCTTGAGTCACCGACAGATCTACTGCAAAAGTTCTCCTGTGGCTGACATCAGAATTTTGTGCCAATCTACCTATATTTTTGGCTTATTATTTTTCGTTTAGTGCGTTCTGGTCCTAGGGGAAATACCTGAAGAACTAGTGTGTGTGTGTTATTTTGTCCCACACGTATCCGTATATTTTCTTGCTCTATATGCTGAGACTTAGAATTAACAACCCACTAGTAGCACGGAGCACACTTAGCCCCCACATCTTACGGTTTAAATGTTCTTGTAGTTTGTTATAGTGGCTACATGCATGGAGTTTATAATGATATTGTCTTTAAACTAGAAAAGATGTTTGTTTAAGGAGGCATGTCAGTGTGGCAGGAGATGACACACGGGGAATGGTGGCTGCTGACAAGCTTTGAGTGCTGCTGGTGACTCTAAAATTATGACCTGATGAATAATATCCAGTCCATGATAGGCACTTTAGCTCACTTGGACAGTTAGTTCTCTACGTTTGGGTTTATATTCTCTTTAAGGAAATAGAAGCAAGCCAAGGTCTATTCCTGAAGTGCAAAAGTTAATTTCTGAAAGAGAGAGTGCTCCAAAACCTTAGGACTGTCAGATCTGATTCTCCTATAAAGGATTTCCACCATTTCTATATATTACACCGATATTGTAGCAGAGATACTTTTTGCAATGCTAGATACATGTCATAAGAGCCATCAGGAATATCTGCTTCTACCTTAACCTATACCAGGTGGGGGCTCCTCTTGTCTATTACAGATCATATGTTTTAGCAGTATGAGTACAAGGTAGAGCAAACTTGCTTTTCACTTTGGAGAAGATAGTAAAAAATATTTCAAACAACTGAGACTTCAGAAATTCTAC
This sequence comes from Physeter macrocephalus, assembly GCF_002837175.3. NCBI lineage: Eukaryota > Metazoa > Chordata > Mammalia > Artiodactyla > Physeteridae > Physeter > Physeter macrocephalus. The sequence goes on along the minus strand of NC_041217.1, from coordinate 10,542,976 downwards.
GGGGTATCAGAACCCTATAATTGCATTATTTTTTCTTATTTAGGAAAGGAGAGTGACTACTACTTTGTACTCCCTAGGTCCTAGCAGGATACGTCATCAGCGTAGTGGATCTAGGTAATGGTGACATACTCAAGGAACTTCTGGAGGCACAGACCTAGGTTTCTACTAATATTCTATTGCAATATGCTCAGATGTGTTGCTGCCCCTGCTGTGTAAAATGTCACTTATTATGATAGAAAAGACAAAAGAAAGAAAAGAAAAATCCAGATCGATGACTGCCTAACTGATGCAGGGTCTACGTTACGCACTTCGGTAAAGGAATCATACACAGAGCACCTGTAATTGGAGGTTACAATAATGCGCTAGCATTCTCCGAGGCCTGCCTGTGCTCTGTATGGGACAAGTTAAGTGGAGTGGTAAACATGTCATCAATGGGCATTGTAATAATCCTGATTCACCCCGGAAAATGCAGGCATGCCTCATTTTGTTGCACTTGGTTTTATTGTGCTTCCCTTTATTGAGCTTTGTAGATAATCGCATTTTTTACAAATTGAAGATTTGTGGCAATCTTGTGTGGAGCAAGTGTATTTGCACCAGTTTTTCCATCAACGTTTGCTCAATTTGTGTCTCTGTGTCACTTTTTGGTAATTCTTGCGATATTTCAAACTTTTTCATGATCATCGTATTTGTTATGGTGATCCGTGATCAGTGATCTTTGATGTAACTACAACTACTTGCTAAAGTCTCAGATGATGGTTAGCGTTTTTTAGCAATAAAATATTTTTAATTAAGGCATTTACATTGTTTTTAGATACAATACTATTGCACACTTAATAGACTACGGTATAATGTAAACATAATTTTTGTGCGCACTGAGAAACGAAAGAATTTGAATGACTCACTTTATTGTGATATTTGTGGTCTGAAACTGAACCCTCAATATCTCCTACGTATGCTTGTAGTGGATTTTTTTTAATATGGTGGAGAATAAAGCACTGGTAGTTTCCAACTGGTTTTTCTACCATAATAAAATAATCTCTGTAAGTGAGAATGCTAACAAAAGTAGTCTGAAAGTGGCTCAGTAAATCTATTACAACTCTAGATTCCAAAGCTGGCTAATAACTAGCAGGATAGATTCACAGACCTCCTGGACCTTTTGATTGACCCCCATGAAAACAAAGTCAAATTTAAGATTGTAGTTCAGTTTTATTGCTATTATTAAAATGGGTTTTACATGTATATTATAAAAAGGAAGCTACTGTTTCCCCTTCTGTCTTATTTTGAAGAACACATTACTTTGCTGTTAGATTCAGTGGATTAATTTAAGGCAAGCTATCATTCTAGAATTGTGTGTCCACTACAAATCAGACTTTGCACATTGAATGATTTGAAGTTGTCCTTACTTTGTCTGTTGTTTTATCCCCTACCTGACAAATGACAAGGGGACTGTTAACACTGGGAACTTTACCTGGTATAAACAGGGTTAATGTGTGATATGTGAAAAGCTTTTAAAAATTCAAGATGTATTTTTCTTTCATACATATTATACTTTACACACCAGTTTCCCACTACCTAGAGTCAGTTCAAATGTCATTCCTGGAACAGCTGGAAATAAATAATTAATTCTCTGTGATTCCAAAGTATATGCTTTCTATTAGAGTTCTTGCCATGTTGCTTTAGTGAGTTATATAATATGTCACATCAGCTAAACCTTGAAGCCCTCAAGAGCAAAGAGGATATTCTCATGTTCCTGATAAATTTTTTGTCTAATAGAGTGACTGAAGCACAAAAGTATACATGAAATCAACCTCATTTCTAGAAACACAGATAAGTACACATTCTTCTGGAGAGTACTTTCATTGTATTCATTAAATTCATTAATGGATTAGCAAATTGATGAATAAATGAAGATTATGGAAACTGGAGTTGTGAAAGCAAATGGGCATTTTTTTCTGGAGAAGAAAATTTAAAAAACATCTTTGATATGAAGCACTCATTAAATTATTTTAAAAAGTTAGCGTTACCCACTTAGGATTTTAAGTGGTTGCATGTGATTAAATAACATGGGCTCTGCTGAAATAAGACAGATTTAGAACTTTAAAAAATATTTAACTATGAAAGGAACTTTCTTCTAATGTATCTAAAGAGTTCTGAAAGATTTATTCAGTTAAAATTTCTGTTAACCTCTTTCCACATGTCTCTAAATGTTCCACTTGATTTTCCTTTGAAGACACAATTGACTCAACTATTGAGTACCAATACAGCAGAACTTAACCAAGGAACTTTCACATAACAGTGCTAAAACTTGTCCTCCAGAATTAGAATTAGATTCACTGTTTTGAAATTTATAGTTTTATATGCCCTTGAAAAATTTCTCATAATCCCTGTATTTAAAAGCAATAAAAATAAATAACTTCAAATACGATAAAAATCCAGGTCAGTAGAAAAATATTTTGGGCCCAAAACATATTGAATAAAATACTGAAAAATTGTTTTATGTTAATTATGTTTGGCCAACACCTGCTGTTTCTCCTGGGTCAGCAATTCAGGTCAAGCTGAGCAGTCAAAGCGGTGACTGCAGAAACAAACCATATAGCTCTGGTCAACCCCATAAATAGAACTTTGGTCCATTTTTCAATTGCTCAGACACCAGCACTAGATTGTTCAAGAAGACCTAAGCACCTTTGTGATGGACTTGATACAATTACTCTGTCCTCTCTCTTTATACAGTGTTTCTGCCAATGGGATCAGCCAATACTGGAAACTCCGTTGATTTCTGCCACCTTTGGGCACCAAGGATGCGTTTGCGGAGTGGATTGAGATGAGAAAACCCTTTATCTCATAGAGAACCTCTATGACTGTCATCTCCCAGGAAGGGGAGTCTGCAAAGGAATGCGATGCTCCTAAGAAGATGGCGTTCCCAGCAACAGGAAAGAAATCCCCCGGCCAAATCTTGACCAAACTCTCCAGTGTACAACGCTACTCTCATGTTTGTCCTTTAAAAAGATAAAGGAGCAGGTTGCAGTTTCCCTGTCCTGGAGCATAATTCACAGCATGTTGATTTATGCCCTCACCCGTTCAAGTTTCATTGTTGAATGAATAGAGCTTTGGAAACCGTAACTTATTACACTAATGTTCTGCTGTCTAAAGTTTCCCAGTAAACCCTGCTTCACGCCTTCGACATAGGGTGTATACCTTCCCCCACCATGGTGCAAGTGCTACAACTATGTTTCTTTCCTTGTACTCCTTTTGTTGGTTTCAATTTTTAAATCTATAATGAATTTATCTTCCAAACTTCTGACAGCAGTGAGAAATACACACACACACAGCAGTAATTTCCAAGAGTCTTAGCTATTTCTGGGCGGTATTTTCTATAGGCCCGTTACCCTGCTGATTCCCTGCAATTCGCATCTATCCTCAATCATCTTGGAAGTTTTGGCAATTCTTCCCTTTATTGCATTCCTGGTTTTCTGGATCCCATGTCCTAGACTTCATGTTTGATTTTCCTCTCCACTAATCCTGATAATTGTTGCATTCGAAGTACTATTTATCATTTCGGGTATGTCTAAAAAGTAGACATTTAAATTATTTTCTCTTGTCCTTAATTGATTGTATGGACGGGTTTCAAAGCCTAGTTTGAAAATTAATACCAGTGGAACTTTGAGGATATTTTCTTCTTGGTTTCCAAGCTGTAGCTGAAAGTTCAATGTGAAGTTACTATCAGGTGTTATTTTTCTGTCTTGAATTTCTTTTTTCTGGGACGAAGTGATAGTCTATTCATCCTATTTTTCCATTATTTTTGATGGGAAAAAACTGTGTTATTGTTATAAACACACATATACTCCTTAAGTTGGAAATTTTCAATTTGAAAACTTATTCCCCTTAATTCCAGTTTCTTTCTATACAGTATTTTTTTACCCGTCTACTTTGTCCATTTTATCTCCCTATATTATTCAGATATTGGAATTTCTAGATTAATCATTTGTATAATATTTGATTATTTTCACTGAAAATAACAGTGGTTTAAAAATGATATAATTTCTTTACCTTCCAACATAAGTCCAGAGAGAGTCAATTCAGTACTACTATACCATTTCTTATTTTCAGGGACTGGGAATTTGCTATTTTGCAGTTTTCTAAATCTTTCTTATATTTCATGGCCCAATATTGCTCCTTGAACTCCAGTCATTATAACTAGACTACAGCCTTGAAAAAAGGAGGAATTCTTGTGCAATGATGTACTAATGCCATTTGAGATGTCCCGGAAGTCACACCATATTTCTCCTTGCTTCATCTAGCTAGCTAAAAGGAATTTGTTCTCAGCTAAAACTTTGTGTTTCCGTTCTTCAGAGACATAGGTAGTGGTTTCTACCATATATTGTACTTAACTGGGTTACTTTTCTTCTCTTAATTTTCATCATTTTTGCATTTTTCCTCTCTTGGAGATTTTCTCAATTTCATCTTCCAACCTTTCTATTGTTATTTTAATTTCATTCCTATATCTTTTCCCCTAAGCATTCTTTGTGATTTTTTTTCTGCTTTTTTATCTTTCTAAACAATATATTCTTCTTGTTTAATGGATGCAATATTCTCTTATTTAGAAGTCATTCTATAAATCCATATAACAGGTTTCTTCTAATCACTTTGTTGTTTTTTTTAGGGGTTTTTTTGCAGTTTTTTTTTTTCCTAAGTACTTTTTGCTTATTCTTGTTTTCTGACTTTTCAGGGAAAAAAATAAATGGTTTTCCTTGGATGTCCATGACATTTAAGTGGAAGAAATGTCAAAGTATAACAAAATTTCATTTCCACGGCTGGGCCTTATTGACTAGTGAGTTAAACTGCAGAGAATCTCTGGCAATGGCACCTTTGTTGGTGGGGGAGAGGGTAGGTGGTTACTCACTGACAATATGATATTCTTTCTTTTTTTATGTTACTCCAAGGAGAAGTTTTCCAAATTTCTGATTCAAAAATACAAACCTTTCATTCAGTTTTTTTAGGGGAAGCCAAGCAGGAGTAGGAGGCTGGAATTTCACTGTTTAATATGCAGATTTTTTCACTTAATATCTCTATAATCACTAAAACATCACATCCCTCAGATCTTCCTACTGTCCATAAATTCAGAGTGTAATATCTTTAACTTTCTATCAGAGTAAAAGTAGGGAAGTCACATGGCATGTGTGAAGCCAGAAAAAATTATCTTAAGGTCTAAACATTTTCTCTAGATTTATTTAAATAATCTTTTCTGCCTTAGTCCCACCTGTATCCAGTTTCAGGGTACGTAGGGCCTCCAATCCTCAACACTGTTCTGGAGAACAGAGTGCATATAGACCGCTTTAAAACATAATGTGAAAAAGAACACGGACTTTGAAGAGAGAGGGCTTGAGTCTGAATTATGTTATAGTTGCTCAGTCTTTTCTTGTTTTTCATGAAATTGACAGTCTTAAGGAATTTTTGCCAGATTTCCGGTAGAGTGTCCTCCAACGAAGATTGTCTAAGATTTTTCTCATGATTTAAGTTATCACTTTTTTGAAAGAATACTGCAGAGGTAAACTGCCCTTCTACTCCTATTGTACCAGGGGTGATGATATCCATATGACATCATTAACGATGTTGACTCCATCATTTAGTTAAGGTGGTGTTTATCAGGTTCCTCCAGGGCGAACTTTTCCAGTAAACTCTTTGGAATGGAGTCACTATGTCCAGCCTACCCTCAAGAGGAAGAGTAGCAGGAATTAAGCTCTACCTATTGAATGATGGAGCATTTATACATATTATTTAGAATTCTTCTGTAGGAAAAAATTTTCTTTAAATAAAAAGAGAACTTCTGCCACCAGTTCTGTACAATATCCCAATTAGGTAGAACAGTGATTATTAAGGCACAGATGGATTAATTGTGCAAACACAATTAATTGATAGAACTAGAATTTGAATGTAGTCCATTCGGGAAATCCAGAATCTCTGTTCTTAACTATTACTATTATCATTTCCATTATCTTCTATGTATGAAACCTTAAAAATAAATTTGAGAAATTCCTCTATACTAGATGCCTCAGCATAATACATAAACAAATGTAATTTATCTTTCAAGAAGAAAAATTAATGTCAGCCTTACATTTTTCATGATAATATCTGTTTATTGTTGAGAGCAGGAAATAAGGTTTTATTTAGACTCCCCTTTAAAATTTTCTATTGGGTAATTTTACTCGAAGGATACTAAAATTTTCTTTGCCCTCAAGTAAACAAATGTGTCCAAGTGTATTAAAGTTAATTTGGTATTTATAACCTTATTTATAAAAGTAAAAGTTTATTGCACTTTTGTGTTTCTTCCTTTATTGGAATTTGTTATTATTCCTCTTGAGACCTACAATCCCCAGCTATATAATTTAAAAATAAACTTGGGTTTACTCTATTATTGTTCTACATTGTATACAACAATACATTGAGGAATTCAGTAAAGGCTCATTACTAATCAGTTAAGAATTACAGAAAAGCAAAAATATTAAAATAATAAAGTAGTCTCTAATGCTATCATCCAGCATTACATGTGTGTAAAGCAAATACAAATGTATGTATGTAGCATATATATATTTATATATACACATACACGTGTAAGTGTATGCTTATGTATTTATATTTAGAATATGTGTGTATAAGTATAGACATATAAATACACTCACTTTAAAACTAGATTTACATAATATTATATAGTAGAAGTTTTTATATAAATGCGTCTGTTTCTACAAAGGAGTGAAGCCTAAAAATAATGAAAAAGATAATAAAACTGTTTTTCAAAGTAATAAAACAACAACAGCAATAACAAAATAAACACATTTTTGTTCTAGGTCCTGTTCTAAGTTCTTTACAAACGAAATTACATTCATTAATGTTTAATACTATGTGAGATAAATATTACATTCAAGCAAAATATCAATTACTTGTCAGAGTGAAATAAATGTACTGAGAAAATATATAAGCATGCAAGCATTTTAAAGAAAATACCATAAAATCCAACTCAACCATAAATAAATCAGAATATAGATCTCAATAAGGAAAGATGAAGAAGGGAAAACACTCACAATGGAAACAGAGTGTGCTTAGGGATATATAATTTAAGTACTAAATACAATTCTTCATGCAGAAAGAATATACTTTAATAAAAACAATTTAAATCATCAAAAACTACTGTTCTGAATTAAGAAAATAATAAATATAGAGAAGGAAGGATTATACTGAAGAGAGAAATAAAAGTTCGAAAATATTTTTGGGGGGATAGAAGTAGAAGAGCAGTAAAATGCGGTGGCTGTTGATAATACAACATCTGGCTTTCATACATTGATAGAGAGATTCATGTTTCAGTATGAACGGAGCAAAAAGGGAAATTAATATAAAAAACAGAGGAAAATGAAGTTGAACTCCCAGATTAATCAGGAGAAATATGAATAAATAGCATCCTAATAAAATCAGAAAAATATTACGTAAAACTTAGATAAACCAGAAAGTGAAATGAATAGTAAACACAGGTAACATTTAAAAAAAAAAAAGGAACCATTACCCACATTTATATTAAATGCAGAGTAAATTAAATCTCTTGTTAAAAATAATTCTGGTCACATGATAAAAAATCTGATAGTGAAAACCTTTGATACATTTATTTTAAAAGAATCAGATATCTATAGTAGAAAACAGGAGTGTATATATATTTTCAAATCTTACTGACAAATTCCATTTAAGGGATACATAGACACATATTCCTAAAATTGGGAATAGAATTTTCCCCTTATTATCATATAATCATGTTCTGGCTAAAAGGAAAATCTAAATAAATGTTTTAAAGGTAAAGATTTTATAGGACACATTCTCAAATTGTAATTCTATAAATGTTAGACAAAGTAATAAAAAGAAGTTTGCTAATATATTTTAATTATGGAAATTTTAAATCTGTATTGTTGAATGATTTTCACCCCTAAGTGTGTCTGATAGAGTGTGTCCATCCCTGATTTGCTAATGTTTATAATGAAGTGGGAACAGGGGGAGGAGATGTGAGAACAATGCTGATTGTTGCATAGAAAAAATGTTCACTGGGCAAGTTGTTGCTGAGAGATTGAAGCTGGTTCTTGTTGCTATTTGTTACAATGGCTCTAGAATAATCAGAACTCTTCTAAGCATGTGAGAACTTTTTTTATGCTCCTAGAATTTTCAAATAATTGACAAAGTCAGTGGAATATCAGAAAAAAGTGAAAATCGTTTAATTAAAGAAAACATAAAATTACTGTATAAATAAGTAACCTTTCAATGTGTAGTGGGATTTATTAAATAAAAAAGCATCTATCTGAAAGATAATAAAAGTACACCACTACTTCATACTATGTACAAATATAAAAAATATGTATAAATATACATTTAAACTACCAAAATCAAGCAAAATGCCTAAAAAGCACTTTTAGAATGTGAGATGTATAGTGGTACCTGCTTGACAAAGACTGGATATAAAAAAACAATTCACCAGTTGTTCTTTATGCACCCTTATATTGTCCTTCCTTGTAATAAGAAACATGTCTTACTTTGTAATTTTTAAATATCAAATACCGTGGAGAAAGAATCAGTGGTTCATTACTCTGTAAAGATTTCTAAACCCCAAGTATAGTAAATAGAAGCTTTTTTTTTTCATTTATCCAGGAAAAATTTTATCCATCGTCTATCTCATTTGAGGTGCCTATTTCTACTGTTATATATAAAGCCAGTTATGGTCTGGTCTTAGGCACGTGTGCCTGTGTCGGAATGAGATGGGAGAAAGTAATGAGTCGAAAAAAACTAACTCAACAACGATAAAGTAGTATAAAAATTACTAACCACAAAGATTGTTATGGAAAATACAGTAGACCACGGTTAGAAAAATTTGAATAAATATTTACAGTGTCCTTCCAAGAAAAAGGATGTTTGATCATCCTTGAAAGACAAGAATGACTAATCTTCATTAAGAAGGTGCGAGGTGGCAATCCAGGCCAGGAGACTATGAACAAAACCATAAACACCAAATACCATGGTACGATCAGGGACGACATCCCTTATGTGATATTGTATGGCATGGCTATAGTGAAGGGCGCATCTGAAGGAAGACTGAACTATGACAGTGGAAAGGGAACTCTCTTGGAACCTGATTAATACAATGATAAATAGGACAATATACTATTATGCACGAAGAATATTGTTTGTTACACAGATTGGCTGAATGTGGCATTGACAAGGTCATTAGGAACCAACCTGACAAAATAACTTCTCTCTCACAGTGTCTTTCAATAAGTATACTATTCTAAACTCCTTAGGAAAAAATTAGTTACTAATTTGCACTTAATTATTTTTTAAATGTAAGGTAAACTATTTTAGGAAAAAAGGGTCTTCTTAACATAAAGTATAATCAGTATTGCTTTGTATATAATGGCTCCAAAATCATATCTAATCACATTTGCTTTGAGTTTGTTGTTGTTCTTCTTAATGTGCATTAAATGTCATAATTTGATTTCCTAAAAACTAATCTTTTGATGCAAATGCCATTATCAGAGGCTAATGATGAATTCATATATGAAGTGAACCATTGCATAGCTCATTAAAAATAAATAGTATGGGGTTAAATAAACTGATGGAGAAAATTAATGAATACAAGTAAGTTTTAATTCTCAAGTTCTTATTTTTAATTTTTAAGTTCTTATTTTTCAAACAATCACATTATTTAGAGTTTATTAAATTTTGAAATATTTGAGGAAACAACGAGCCTTTCACTTTCTTAATGGTGTACATTCTTGAACAATTTATTCTGAATATTCTTACTGAAAGAGCAATTCTTATTTTGTGCTTTCTAACTTTTCTCATTTTCTAGTGGTGCTTAATATTAATCAGCACGTCAAAAAATGTCTACTGAGGCTTTTCTCTGATTTCTACTTGTTTCAACTCCTGTTACATTTAGCTGCTTCACCTTTATAGATTAAACATTGGTTAAAGAGTTAAAAACCAAATGTCCTATTACTACATAAGATGGGGAAATCAAATATTTGGACACAAGTTTACCAGTTTCTTCCACTGAATTTTCACAAACTGTGCCATTTTGCCTTCAAAATAACAACACATACTAGGTTTAGCGTCCCTGTCTAAAGTTAAGAAAATCCAAAAGATGATTATGCAATAATTTTTAGTGTCTATTGTCTCAATCCTTTCAGGCTGCTATAACAAAATACCACTGACTAATCCTTTGTAGCGTATCCTATAAGCAATAGAAGTTTATTTCTCACAGTTCTGGAGCCTGGAAGTCTGAGACCAGGGTGCCAGCATGGTCTAGTGAGGGGCTTCCTCTGGGTTGCAGACTTCCCCTTGTATCCTCACAGGGCGGAAGGGGCTATGGAGCTCTCTGCGGCACCATTCATGAGGGCACTCATCTCCGTCATGAAGGTGGAGCCCCTTGTGACCTAATCACTTCCCAAAGGCCCCATCTCCTAATACTATCACCTAGAGGGTTAAGATTTCAACATGTGAACGTTGGGGGGGACACAAACGTGCAGTCCATGGCATGTATGCCTTCACTCACTGCTTGTCTTTTAAAGAACAGGAAATGAATCATTATGAAAATATTATGTTTTTAAAAACTCAGAAGTGCAGAAGTATAATTTTTTCAAATAATTCTGATTATGTATAAACATCTAAAATGATCATGTTTCACTCCTAATTCTAATGTATAAAAATCAGGTACTCTGTATTTCGTAGTTGTCATTCTCACTACTCATGAATAAATGTTTAATACCAATTGAAAAATCATACTTTTTAGTGCTGCCATCTTAAAAACATAGAAGTGAGATAATTATAAGTTGTCTCCTTATTGTTTACAAAGTTGAGTACCTTAGTTATTAAATACATCTCTATCTTTATTGACCACCTAAATTTTTCTTTGCCTCACTATTATATATATTTAATTGTTTATTGCTTGTCACTTTCTCTCCCATTGTATGCCCCAACTTCTGTTTCACAAAATGGTCAATAAGGTTTAATCAGGGAAATTAAATGTCAAGGCAGCAATGATAAACAAGTGAAGACCAAGCTTGTTTGATTATTCAAGTATTTGTTAATGAATTACCCAATTAATTTTCTATTTATCAAACATTTATTAAGTCCTTCCTATGTGCCAGACCCTCTCATAGGTTCTTGGGATATAGCAATAAACAAAAGAAAGGTCTTTACCCCATAGTTCTCACATTCCACAGGGAAAGACCGACAATAATAAACATAATAAATAATTGCAAGTTTAGAAGGTGAAATTTTTCACCTGAAGTGTGACTGTAGCTCCATAAAAAGTAGTGTCAGAAGTAAGATTTCACTTCTGGAATTTCAACTGATTTATGACCTATTAAGTTAAAGGCTAGGGTTAAAAGTTTCTGTTTTTTAAAAGAGGCTACAAAAAATGATTTTGATGTGAAATCTCCCACTTTATATTCAATATTTAACAGCATGGTTTCACACTGTTCAGATCAAATAAAACATATTCATGTGTCTCATTTGACCCACAAGCCTAGTTCTAAAAGCCTGGTACCAACTAAGTTATTTCACACTCGGATTCATTATTGTTAGGATTTTTACACTTAACTCTTCTTGTCAGGAACTATTCCATTGCTTAGCTCACTTCCTGAGTTAGTGTTAAAACACATCTTCATTCTGGTTGAAAAAACTGTTAAGGATATTCTCTGATCATTTGAATGCTTTCTCAGATAACTGTATAATATTGCTGTGTATCTGCATAAAAAACATGACTCCACACTTTTTTTTAATATTGAAAGTTAATGAGACTATTTTTTAGCAAGCCTATGAAAATTTTAGAAAGCACCAATCACTCAAATGTTCTTTCTATGAATATTAAAACTGCTCTGACTTAAGGAGATAACTAAGTTTAATTTTAGTATAAGGTAGAGTCTGCCAAAATATATATCATTTGAAAACCCAGATTTATAGTTTATACTATTTTTGTACTTAGTTATAGCTAAAAATTTCCAAAGATATTGTCTAATAATTTTAAGTGTTGAATAAAAATCCATCAAAAATTAAGGATTTTGATTCACTACATATTTGTGAACTCCATTAAGCGATACTGTATAAGCTCTAATTCCTTTTCATAGCATAAGGTTATGTGATCTTGGTTTTGCTTAAGTTATCTTAGGAAACGCACTTTCCTGTATATAAAACAATTACTGGAATCATTCATTTTCATCCCCCAAATTCGCCACTGTGAGGCAGTTGTCCACGTAAACAGTTTTCATTTTATAGAATGCTATATTTTAGCAGGAATCTACATTACTTTGGAATGTTCTTGCTGAAAGCAATTCAGTGCAATTTTCGCTTTGAATTTATATCCTGAAACTTTACCACAAGCTTTGATTCATTGATACGTAACAGACTGATGAGTTTTGATCATGTTTTCTACTTAAAAGCATTTTTCAGCATCAGTATAGTACAAAGGACAGGGAATTGAAACAACCATCATACATGAAATAAGAGAAAAAATATTCACCAAAAAAGGTTTATGGAGTTATTTAAAATACAGTTGGCTGCTCCTGAAATTTGTCCATTTCAGTATATTCAAAACTGTCAAGTTACTTTCAACTTTAAAATACACACACACACAAACACACAAAAGGAACATCTGATTTTCTAGAGATAGACACAGATTTCTTTTGGGTCCATGGACACTATAAAATATTGCAAAGCCAATTTGTAGACTTTACAGTTGATGACAAATACCTAGCATTTGCGTTGTGAATGCCTGGGATTAGCAGTATTCGTGATGCTACGATAAACTTTTACAGGAAGTAGAAAAATTAGGTAAAGCATTTTGTAGATGGTGAGAATGTAAACATATCTGTTGCCCATGTGATTAGAATTCTGTGCTTAGGTATCCTGAAGAATCTCTGGGTTTGTGTGTTTAAAAAGAGGTTTAGGGACTTCCCTGGTGGTCCAGTCGCTTGGACTCCGCGTTCCCAAGGCAGGGGCCCCGGGTTCGATCCCTGATCGGGGAGCTAGATCCCGCAATGCCACATGCTACAGGTAAGATCCCACATGCTGCAACTAAGACCCACCACAGCCAAATAAGTAAATAAATAAATATTTTATAAAAAAGAGGTTTAGATATTATAGGATATCTAGAGAAAGAGGTGCCCAAGAAGAGTATTTTACTTTCTGGATATTATTAAAAGTGTCTTATAATTCATAGACTCTTATTTGTATTGCATTACAAATTCCTCTTACATCATTTTTTCTTTCAGATACAATATAGATAGAGATATTTAGCAAGGTTGCACATCACTTACTACTGCCTTTCCTCTTATTCATCTGATGGCCTCTCATCCAATGCTTTCTTCGAGTGCATTCTCAGATGGGTGCATGGGTCAAATATTCTGTGAATTTCTGCCTCTCCACAAATGCCTTCCTTTTACTCTATCTGGGTGTATAGAATTATGTGGTCTGGTCTCTTCTTTTAATAGTCTTGCTCTTCTACCACAAATTTCTAGCAGATGAGAAGTTCTATATCAGTGTGAGTCTTTTATCTTTGTAAGTTACATTTTCTTTTTGTCTGAAGTTCCATATTAAAAATGTTGTCCTAGGCATTCAGTCATCTTAACTAGGATATATCTATGTATGTGTGTTTTATAGTCAATCCTCAAAGAATATAATGAGCAGCAGATTAAGCCTTAAAAATCAGGTTTTTCTTTACATTAAAAAAAAAAATGGGCTGCATCTTTACTGCTGCCTCCTCTCCATTCAGAATCACCAAACACAGCCTCACAGACTGTGACCCCTGCTGCTGTGCAATGTAGTGGTCCTGTCACCATCTCTTCTATTTTTTCCTTTTGAGATTCCTCTAATTTTCATGTCAGATTTCCTGCATAAATTCTCAGGTCTCTTTTGATTTTCTCAAAGAGGTATTTACTTTCATCTTTTTGCTTTTAGATATTTCTTACAAAGAGTGTTTTTCAAGACATCAATTGAACACAGCACTGACTTTTCTCTCCTTCAGTTAATTTAATAAATGTTTTAAAAAAAACTGTGTTACTTTTTGAATAGTGATCTCATCTTGTATTTGAAATTCAATAAGTGCTCTACACACACACAAATGTGTACATATGTAAAAACATACACAAAGACACATGCACATATACATATATTCACAGACATGTTTCATAAGTGTAACCCTTAGAATTGTATCTAATAGTCACACCTCTGACTATTGGGCCCCCTTAGATATGCTGTTCATTACTTCTCTAGACTAGGGATTTATTCATCATCAGATTGCTAGTTCGATCTTAAAGCTCAAGGAGGAAGCTTCTCTGGTTCTATGTTTCCTAAAATTTTCTCAGCCTCAAGAGTGGAGGGGAAAATGGTGACAATTTTACCTCTTCCCTTCCAATTTGGATACATTTTATTTCTTTTTCTTGTCTGAATGCTGTGGCTAGGACTTCCAATACTATGTTGAATAGAAGAGGTGAGAGTGGGCATTCTTGTCATGTTCCAGATTTTATCAGGAAGGCTTTCAGCTTTTCACTGTTGAATATTATATTGGCTGTGGGCTTGTCATAAATGGCTTTTATTATCTTGAGATATATTTGCTCTATACTCACTCTGGTAAGAATTTTTACCATGAACGAATTTTGAATTTTGTCACATGTCTTCTTGTGTCTATTGAGATGATCATGTGGTTTTTGACTTTTCTTTTGTTGATGTGGTGTATCACATTGATTGATTTGTGTATGTTGAACCCTTCTTGTGAGCTTGGGATGAATCCCACTTGGTCATATGATCTTTTTTATGTGTTGTTGGATTCAGTTTGCTAATATTTTGTTGAGAATTTTTGCAGCTATATTCATCAAAGATATTGGCCTGTAATTTTCTTTTTCAGTGGTATCTTTGTCTGGGAGATGGCATGATACGATATAGAAAACCCTAAGGACTGCACACAAGAACTACTAAATCTAATACATGAATTCAGCAAAGTAGTAGGATAGAAGATTAACATTCAGAAATCAGTTGCATTTCTTTATGCTAACAACGAAATATAAGAAAGGAATGTAAAAAAAAAAAAAAAAAAGAAAAAGAAAAACCTTTTAAAAGTGCACCAAAAAATGAAACCAACCTAGGAATAAACCTGACCAAGGAGATGAAAGACTTATATGCTAAGAACCATAAAACATTAATGAAGGAAGTTAAATAGAATTCAAAGAAATGGAAAGATATCCCATGTTCTTAGATTGGAAGAATTTTGTTAAAATGGCCATACTACCCAAAGCAATGTACAGATTTAATGTGATCCCTAACAAAATACCCATGACATTTTTCACAGAACTAGAACAAATAATCCTAAAATTTATCTGGAACAATAAAAGACCCAAAATTGCCAAAACAATCCTGAGTAACAAAAATAAAGCAGGAGGTATAACTCTCCCAGACTTCAAACAATACTACAAAGCTACAGTAATCAAGAGAGTGTGGTATTGGTACAAAAACAGACATATGGATCAATGGAACAGAATAGAAAGCCCAGAAATAAATCCACACACTTATAGTCAATTGACCTTTGACAAAGGATGCAAGAATATAAAATGGGAAAAAGTCTCCTCAGCAAGTGGTGCTAGGAAAGCTGGACAGTGTCATGTAAATCAATGAAGTTAGAACACTCTCTCACACCATGCACAAAATAAACTCAAAATGGCTTAAAGACTTAAAAATAAGACATGACACCATAAAACTCCTAGAAGAGAGCATAGGCAGAACATTCTCTGACATAAATCGTACCAATGTTTTCTTAGGTTAGTCTCCAAACTCAATAGAAATAAAAACAAAAATAAACAAATGGGACTGAATTAAACTTAAAAGATTTTTCACAGCAAAGGAAACCATAAACAAAAAGAAAAGACAACCTAAGGATTGAGAGAAAACATTTGCAAGCAAAATGACTGACAAGAGCTTGATTTCATAAATAATCAAACAGCTCATACAACTCAATAACAAAAAAACCCAAATAACCCAATTTAAAAATGGGCAGAAGACATAAATAGACATTACTCTAAAGAAGACATACAGATGGCCAATAGGCATATGAAAAGATGCTCAACATCACTAATTATTAGAGAAATGCAAATCAAAACTACAAGGAGGTGTCACCTCACACCAATGTGAATGGTGATCATTAAAAACTCTACAAATAACAAACGTTGGAGAAGGTGTGGAGAAAATGGAACCCTCCTGCACTGTTGGTGCAGCCACTATGGAAAACAGTATGGAGGTCCCTAAATAAACTTAAAATAGAGTTGCCATATGATCCAGCAATTTCACTCCTGGGTATATATCCAGACAAAACTATAATTTGAAAAGATTCATGCACCCCCTACGTTCATAGCAGCATTATTCACAAGAGCCAAGACATGGAAACAACGTAAATGGCCATCAACAGATGAATGCATAAAGAAGATATGGTACATATATACAATGGAATACTACTCAAAAACTCTAGAAATAATAAATGCTGGAGAGGGTGTGGAGAAAAGGGAACCCTCTTGCACTGCTGGTGGGAATGTAAATTGATACAGCCACTATGGAGAACAGTATGGAGGTTCCTTAAAAAACTACAAACAGGACTACCATACGACCCCGCAATCCCACTACTGGGCATATACCCTGAGAAAACCATAATTCAAAAAGAGTCATGTACCAAAATGTCCATTGCAGC
>NC_041217.1:10514110-10525856 GCF_002837175.3 Physeter macrocephalus | reverse complement strand
AAAAAAAAAAAAAAAAGAATGAAATAATGCCATTTGCAGCAACATGGATGGACCCAGAGATTATCATACTAAGTGAAGTAAGTCAGAAAAAGAAAGACAAATTACCATACTATATCACTTATATGTGGAATCTAAAATATGACAGAAATAAACTTATTTACAAAACAGAAACAGACTTGTGGGAATTTGGGGTTGGTAGAATACAAACTATTATATATAGAATGGATAAACAACAAGGTCCTACTGTATAGCACAGGGAACTATATCTTATCTCCTCGGATAAACCAAAATGAAAAAGAATATTTAAAAAAAGAATGTCTATATGTGTAAAACTAAGTCACTTTGCTTTACAGCAGAGATTGGCACAACGTTGTAAATCAAAATTACTTCAATAAAAAATTAACTAATTAATTAATTTAAAAAAAAAGAGTGGAGGGGCATCAGACACCTCCTTTCTACTTGTCCTCTCCATGGATGTTAGGGAAACAGCTTTTTTTACATGGCCAAGGTGTACTTCCCTCCTTAAGTGGTCTTTGTGTCTCACAGACACCAAGATATCTCCAGGTTGCATGAATCTTTGTCTGGTGTTTCCTACTCATTAAGGGCAGGCAACACTCAGAACAAACTCTAAAGATCTAAATAGACATTTCTTCAAAGAAGACATACAGAAGCACATGAAAAGATGCTCAACATTGCTAAGTAGTAGAGAAATGCAAATCGAAACTACGATGAGGTACCACCTCACTCCGGTCAGAATGGCCATAATCAGTATATCTACAAACAGTAAATGCTGGAGCAGGTGTGGAGAAAAGGGGACCCTCGTACAGTGTTGGTGGGAGTGTAAACTGGAACAGCCACTATGGAGAACTTTATGGAGGTTCCTTAAAAAACTAAAAATAGAACTACCATATGACCCAGCAATCCCACTCCTAGACATATACCCAAAGAAAACCATAATTTGAAAATATACATGCACCCCAACGGTCATTGCAACACTATCTACAATAGCCAGGACATGAAAGCAACCTAAATGTCCATCAACAGGGAAATGGATAAAGAAGATGTGGTACATATATATAATGGAATATTACTCAGCCATAAAAAGAACAAAATAATGCCATTTGCAACATGGATGGACGATGGACCTAGAGATTGTCATACTGAGTGAAGTAAGTCAGACAGAGAAAGACAAATACCATATGATATCGCTTATATGTGGAATCTAATAAAAGGGTACAAATGAACTTATTTACAAGACAGAAGAGTCACAGATGTAGAAAACAAACTTATGGTTACCAGGGGATGGGGGAGAGGGATAAATTGGGAGATTGGCATTGACATATACACACTACTATACATAAAAGAGATAACTAATAAGAACCTGCTGTATAGCACAGGGAACTCTACTCAATACTCTGTAATGGCTTATATGGGAAAATAATTTTTAAAAAGAGTGGATGTATGTATATGTATAACTGATTCACTTTGCTGTACACGTGAAACTAACACCGTATTGTAAATCAACTATACCCCAATAAAAACAAAATAATTAAGCAAACAAAAAAAAAGTTGAAAAAAAAAAAGAACCAACTCTATCTTCCTATTTCTCTTGGAAACTGGGAATGAACCTGCTTATTGAAGCCCAAACCTGGCAGCTCCTTGTCTCAGGGGATTAGATGGGTAAGAATTAGAAGTAGAGGAGAAACAAAGATAATTTCCCCTGAAAGTGAATAAATTAACATTTCTGTTTCTCAGTTTAATCAGGTCCACTGTTTCCATATGCTTAAGTATATACAGGACATATGTTGACAAAAGAAAACAAATAATTTTATTTACTACAATATTTGAAATTAACATATACTTGGGATACTTTATTTTTATTATTTATTTTATTTTTGTTATTTCATTGTTTACTATTATATTTTTATTATTTTTATCTTATTTATTTTATTAAATATTTAGCATATTTATATTATTATTTATTTACTACCAGTCCTTAAAATAATGCTTTTTACATTGTATGGTATCAGTAACTATCTGTTAAATGACCAAACACTCTGGTAAAAATCTTGATATTTGCATTTTTCATACAAATAAGGAATATTGTAGTTCTATATAACTGTATTTTTATTGTTAATCAGTTTTCCATGTACACATGAGCACAGTTATATTTTAAAATGTAACTGTTATTGTCATGAAATATTTTATATATTTGCAGCATTCATCTTATCCTGTTTTATTTTGGTTTGACTTTTTGGATATGAAACACATCTCTTTATAAAATAATCAATTTATAAAACTTCAGGGACACAGAAAGTCACATGGTCTCTATCTTAAAAGATGCCAAGTTCTAGAGCAGGCTCTATATCAAAATATGTTCTGGCATGGAAAACAAAAATGTGACTTTCAGAAACATGTGAGGATATTAAACATGATCATATACAAATTTTCTATATAATTTTAGCCCATAGCTTTTTAATTTTACATTTAAAAAACAGTGTTCTAGGTATTTTGTTACAGTGTAAATATCACACTTTCATGTTACCTATAAATGAAAACAAATAAAACTACAAATATCATTTGTGGCTTGCATAACATTAGTTTACTCTTTTTTATATACGCTATTTGATTGGCAAATAAAAACTTTTAAAAAAGTGGTGGCATAGATTTTTCTTTCCACACAAGTCCTGTGATCTTTCACATTTGTGCTTTTAAGACATTCTAAATTGCTCTGGCAGATGACAATATAACCACTCAATACTCTTTAACTGCTCAAAAATATTGGGCAGCTGAGTTTTTTATCAGTTTACTTCTCTAAGAATAGAATAAAGAGAGTTAAGTTTAGTAAATCTAAATATCTTCCATTTCAGATTTGTGTACGTGTGCTCTAGTGCTCTGCGTTTGCTTCTTACATTAAGGCACCTTAGCATTAAAGTTGGTTAAATGTAAATCTGCTGAACTTGTATAAAAGTCAAAGTGTAATAGAATAAATAGTGAAGCAACATGCTTATCTGCTACTATAGTTCTCACGTTTATTCTCACAATAACTTTGACTAACTTAACTCTACTAATTTTCAATCCACTGCAGGTTGTATAAGCTCTAAATATCAAATATTTTTCAGGAAGAATTACAGCATATAAAAATGTTTGGATGTGTTTTGAGGTTTTTCAAGTGAAATTGTTAACATAAATTAAAAGAAAAGAGGAAAAGAAACGGAATTAAAATATATGTTCTAAAAATACTTAGGGGAAAATAGGAAAGCATACATTTATATTCCTATTTGTATATGTAAGTTAAAGTGATTAGGTGTTTATGTGTCTCTGGATATGTTTAGTGGGAAGAGGATGGAAGACACCACATTTCCACATGTGAAAATGTGAAAAGGTTAGTCAGAAATACACTCTGTGCATTGCTGATGAAATGAAAGGAAAGCTAGAAGCCCTGAGGAGAGAGATAGAACTTATAAAAGGAATCAAATTGCAATTTTAGAACTGAAAATACCAAACTTAGAAATTACTTGATGAGCTCAGTAACACAATGGAGATGACAAGTAAAAGAGTGAATGAATGTGAAGATAGCTCAATATAAATTATTGAATCTCAATAAAATAGAAAAAGTACTTAAAGAAATAGAGTGACAGGGACCTGTGAAAGAATAACAAAAGGTCTAATACTTATGCCATCAAAGTCCCGGAAGGAGAGGAAAAAAAGCTATGGGAAAGAAAAAAAAATTGAAGAAGTCAAATAAATATCCCTTCTGTTTCCTAAGCTTTTCTTTTGTCTTTTTTCTTTTTTTTAAATATAAACTGGAAATATAGGGTAATGGTAACTGGATAACATCTGCTATTTCCAGTAAAGCCTCGGAAAGTTATAATGGCCTACTGGTATTTATTTTCAGATGATATTATTCATCTCATTTTCTTCTTTGAGGACTTTAGTTGTATTTTGTGACAATGTGAAAAATCCCTCTCAAACTCTGCTATATTACTTGTTTTTGTTTCTATACTTGTTTTTAACCTTTAAAATCTAGATGTTATAGACATAAACTCATATGCAAAGTTCAAATAGGTAAGACTTTCGCAAAAGGGAAAAATGCTTAACTTTTGATTTCCAAAAATAGTTATTTTTTTAAATAGGAAGTAGGATAATGTCTATCAGCAACTATTAATAATATTGGTCAACGATATAGAAGCATCAAGTGATCATTTTAAGTGTATTGCTTGCAGTAATTCTTAAAAATTTTAGAGTTTGTTGAGAATCTTAAAACACATAGAAACTCTAATATGCATTATATTTTTTTACATAAAAGGTCAGTGGATTTACCCACCTCCTGAAATCCTTTGAATCATGAACTGCTGTTAAAACCCATGGCCTAAAATCTATGCCTGAATCAAAACTAAAATGCACAACATAGTAAATAACTTCAAACCACAAAAAACTGGTAATGGCCCTATACTGTATCATTCCTTGGAGGACATCACTGTATAAAGTTTATTCCTCTTACCTCATAAGATTTTCATATCTTAACCTTCTTTCTAGTTTCCATATTCAACTGATAGAAATTGGATTACAAGGAAAGATATAAGCATAGCTAAAGTTTCAGCTAAGAGTATCATGTAGAATTTAAATAACTCCTCAGAGTGCTGCTTGATAGATCACATTCGTTTTATTATTTCTGAAATACTGTAATTCATAATTTAAATTGGGTTGCTCTTTTGAACAAATGGAGAAACAAAATGTGTAGCAATTCATGTCTTTGTGAGAATTTGGGAATGAAATCTTAATTTTTTTCTTTATGTATAATACATGTATAAAAATGCATTCCTTGCTATTGAGGAGAAAATAAACATACGGTACTGGAATTTAGATTTGTGAAAGCTTTGTGAGCTTTTAAGTATACGTTTGAGCCGCAATATTTATGAGGCTTTCCAGAAAATTTCAAACATCAATATGTTAGGCTCTCCTTGACATGTTATCATCTTATTATAAAAATGTTATACATATATGTCATGCACAGAAACAATTTCGCTAGAAAATTTACAGGATATTATGATTTCAGTCCAAAAATGAGATACTATGTTAGAAATTATTTATGTGAACTGACACAAGGGCTTTATTATAGGTGATCTAAAGCAAGCAAAGTACAAATCAGCTGTGTATGTCTTTCCTGTAATCACCTAAATTCCAGAGAAAATGGTTTGTGTTTTATGTTAACTCGTTAAGTTGTGCATGTCAGGAAAGGAGCCCATCCACGAAAGCAATCCGCATTACTAGACGCTTCATCGAACCTAATAGAGTACTTACATCTCTAGTCAGGAAGGAAGGAGAAAAGGAGACTTACATTTATCAAACGTCTTTTACTGCCAGTTTCTGCACTTAATGCTTTTATGTGGGAGTACAATAGAATGAACTGAGTGGCCGCGTGTAATTGAGAAGTCCTTGTTTAAAAATTTTGTGGTAAACATAAATACTATATCAATTCTCTACTGAAACTCAAATAAAATGCTAGTAAAAAGAATGGGAAAAGGTACAAAAATACAGAATCAAAACGAAGGAAAAGTGGACAACTACAAATGGGTGCTAGTAAAAGCATTTGGAAGAAATTGAAGTAAATTAGTTGTAATTGATTTAGCAGAGTAGCTAAAACCAACGTGTACCTGATGGGGGAAAAGTATAAGAAACAAGCTAATTTGTGCCAGAGTAATGGGTTAGAAACATCTAAAGCTCAATATTACAGAGCTGGTAGTTTACACAAACACAAGAGAGTTAAAAGTGATTGTGTCTCTAGAATAAGATTTGAAACTGGGAAGGGGTGGGGCAAGCAACTGCATAAACTTTGAGGTATCATTTATATCTTTAAGTGATATGCATGTATAAAAAATGTACAAAAAACAAAAAAAGAGAGAAAAGATAGGTTCTGTCTTAGTTGAAAGTAGTATCTCTACCCCCATAGAGTGTTCAGCATAGAGTATAAGTTAATGGTGGCTATCTCAAAGTAATACTGATAACTTCTAGTGAAAAGGTAGAGACTCAGGAAATTTATCTGTTCTAATGTCACACAGTAATGGATAGATGCCAGTAACAGACCCTGGCTAGCTTCACTTTATGCTGAGTGATTTGCTGTTTACACCATGCTATTTTTCATTGAGAAATAAAGGAAATATATTGGGTTGGCCAAAATATCCACTCAGGTTTTTCTGTAACATCTTACATAAAAGCCCAAACGAACTTTTTTGGCCAACCCAATAAATAGTTATAAAGACAGAACAGGTATCTGCCAAAAAACAGGAGAACAAAATATTTAAGTCGGTGAAAAATTACTCAGAATTTATGATCACAAATTGGATTCTATATGACAAAATGAAAAGCAATATCTAGACTGTACATAGGTATAACACAGTAGCATTAAATGATTAAACCATTCAAATAATCGCATTGAAAGGATAGTTAACGACCAACAAAGTTGCCCAGGATTGCAATCCTCAAACTGGGGCACACGCACATTCTAGATACCTGAAGATTTTGCAAGGGTAAATAAATAAGGCTGTTCAAAAGGAACTAATTTTTTTTTTTTGTGGTATGCGGGCCCCCCTCTGTTGTGGCCTCTCCCGTCGCGGAGCACAGGCTCCGGACGCGCAGGCTCAGCGGCCATGGCTCACGGGCCCAGTCGCTCCGCGGCATGTGGGATCCTCCCGGACCGGGGCACGAACCCGGTTCCCCTGCATCGGCAGGAGGACTCTCAACCACGGCGCCACCAGGGAAGCCCGGAACTAATTTTTCTATACTCAAATTTTATACATACTAAATGTGTCCTGCCTAGAAGAAAGTGTTTTGTTGAGGTATCATGTCAAATCTTCCATCTTACCTTCCTTATCTAAATTATTTTTCTCCTACATTCAAAAAAGAATGGCATATTTCTCATTTAATCAATTTTCACAATTGAGTATTGCTCCAGTAGCAAAGACGGATCATGATTTTAAAGAGATTGAAACTTATAAAAGATAAGGAGTCTGCTTTAAGAAAAAGAATACAAAATTGTAAATACAAAGTTAGGTATGATAGTAAATATTTATTTAGAATAAGAAAAGAGGTCATAAATAATTACTGGAACATTGGAGTTTAATGTCCGTTTCTTGTGAAATTGCTTTAGGCAATTTACCAGAACTGCTTACACAGAAATGCTTCTTGCTTGCAATCTGTCTTCATTTCCTCTCCTAGAATAGTCTACAAATAACAGTAACTCCGAGCAATCATAAGAATCTATTCAAGGGAGGGGCTCTGAAACTTGAAGTTCATTATCTTCAAGACCATCTGCTCCTGCTTCCAGGCCTTCAAACAAATATAAAGTTTGAAATGTGAATGGCAGTGAAGCTTCCCTTAAACAATTAAGTCACCGTAAACCCGTGGGAGAGGCACGGTGCTTTCTTCGCCTTACATATGTTAGTGTTGAGAGTAAAGTGTATAGATAGAAATAGATATTTTGGCCCACATTCTAAATTCAGATATATTGTAGAATAGGACAGAAAGGATGCCATTTTAATTTAAAGACCATGTCATATCTCTAAACTTTCAGCTCTGGTCATAAGGAATAAAGATATAGGATGGGCCCTTCTACTCTAAAAAATTGATAAATCTGAACAACACATATAAGGCAACTGTTTTTAGGGAGTGGACAAAAGGCAGCACAAGACTGTAATCAAAGACATTTTGAAAATGAAATTTTAAAGCTGCCATTTACAATAGAATTTTAAAAACATTGAGCACAATATCAAAAGAGTGAAAGGGCAATCCACAGAATGAGAGATAATATTTGCAAATTATATATCTGATAGGGATTATTATCTTCTTTTAAAAGAATTCATAAAACTTAACACAAAAAAAGACAGGGCTTCCCTGGTGGCGCAGTGGTTGAGAGTCCGCCTGCTGATGCAGGGGACGCAGGTTCGTGCCCCGGTCCGGGAAGATCACACATGCTGCAGAGCGGCTGGGCCCATGAGCCATGGCCACTGAGCCTGCGCGTCCAGAGCCTATGCTCCACAACGTGAGAGGCCACAGCAGTGAGAGGCCCGCATACCACAAAAAAAAAAAAAAAAAAAATGAGCAAAGGATATGAATAGACATTTCTCCAAATAGGATACACAAATGGCCAATAAGCAAATAAAAGATGAGCAAATAAAAGATGATGCAAATCACAACCACAATAAGATACCACTTCACACCCATTAGGCTGGATATTATCAAATAAATAAATAAGTAATAAAAAGTTTTGACAAGAATGTAAAGAAATTGGAATCTATGTGCATTGATGGTGGGGATGTACAATGGTGCAGCTGCTGTGGAAAACAATATGGCGGTTCCACAAAATATTACACATTGAATTATGATATGAAACCACTATACCACGTCTAGGTTAATACACAGAAGAACTGAAAACAAGGACAGATTACATATATTTACACCAATGTTCATAACATTATTGGCAACAGCCAAAAGGTGGAAGCAACCCAAATGCTCATTGACAAATGAATAAAGTAAAGGTGGAATATACATGCAATGGGATATTATTCAGCTTTAAATAAAAGGAAATTCTGATATATGCTGCAATATGGCTGAACCTTGAAGGCACTATGCTAAGGGAAATAATCAAGACAAAGAAGGACAAGTATTGAAATACTATATGATTCCACTTACATCAGTTACCTAGAATAGAAGAGACATATGGATGGCAACGAGAATAGTGATTCCCGGAGGGTAAGGAGAGGATGAAACAGGGAATTATTGTTAATGGATACAGAATTTCAGTTTGGGATGATGAAAATGTTCTAGAAATGGATAATGGTGATGGTTGAACAACAATGCAAATGTATTTTGTGTTACTAGATTGTACACTTGAAGATGGTTAAAGTGGTAAATTTTATGTTATAAATATTTTGCCATTTTTTTTAAAGTAAAGAAGAAATTGAAAACAACTAAGAAAGAGAGTGAATAAACTATTTTCAAGATGTCTACTCTGAAGTTTACCAAAACTAGTGAAATAAATGAGAAAAGACTTCGTAAAAGAAAAGATATAATCTGTCATTGATTGGAAGAATCAAGATTATAGAGAAGTCCACTGTCCCTAAACTGATCTACAGATTTAAGGAATTCTAATAAAAATACCAGTGGGTGATTTTACATTGTTTTCTTTTGCTTTTGCAAAAATTGAGAATTCTACAATTTATATGGAAATGCAGAGGACTCCGAATAGCCAAAACAATTTATTTAAAAATAAAAACAAAGTTCCAGAATATATGTTACTTGATTTTATAACTTAAAATTGACCTACACATACATTGTCAGTTGATTCTGAAAAGATCGACCAAAGTAATTCAAGATGAAAATGACAGTCTTTCAACAATTGATTCCAAGACAACTATATATCATAATGGAAAAAAAAGGAAGAATGTTGAACCCATTCTTACAGTATAATGATATTTAGTTTAAAGTATATTGTAGATCTAATTGTAAAAGCTGAAACTAAAAACTTGTAGGAGTAAACATTTAGAGAGAGAAAGATTTTTATAGAGGGGACTAAACTAAGTATGAAATAAAATAATGATATCACTTCTTCAAACTGATAAAACCATTCAAAAACAAAAAACAAAAAACAAACAAAAAATTCAAAAAAACCACAAAAAAACCCAAAATAAAACAAAAACAAAACAAAACAAAAACAAAAACAAAAAAATTCAAAAGAAGCTCTCAAGAAAATGAAAAGGCAAAATGCAGACTTTGAGAAAACATTTACAACATGCAAATGACTTGTACTGATGATTTTATAAAGAGCTCTTACAAAGGATAATAAGACATAAAAGCCAATATTAAATGGGCAAGAGATTGCAAAAGACATCAGAAAAAATGATATATGATCACAGCATTGTTAATCGGCTATACTCCAATATAAAATAAAAAGTAAAAAAAAATTGCCAGCCCATGTTGATAGTAGAAAGCAGACTGGCTTTTAGCCAGGTTTATTCTTGTTTTAAAATCTCTGAAGACAATGTGTCCACATATTGCCTGCACTGGGGGCAGCATCCTCCTTCCCACCACGTCCTCCCTTAGGAGGTACTTCAGGGAAGTGTATTCATAAATTTTAGGAGGTTACATGCCAAGCACATGTGTAATCAGTCTCTGAAGGTCAACACTCTCAGGCAAGATCAAGAAATGATTAGGGCATCTTAGCTACAAGTGAATGTCTTGTTCTGATGCCTTTACATTAGGATGATGAATTTTGACACTTAGTTTGGCTGGTGTAGTAGGCAAAATCATGACCCCACATGCCCCTGCCAAATAGGTCCACATCTTAATCCCCAGACCTGTACAGGCTACATGGCAAAGGAGAAGGAAGGCTGTAGATGGAATTAAAGTTGCCAGTTAGCAGAAAGGAAGATTACCCTGGTTTATCTGTGTGGGTCCTGTGTAATCAGAGGAGTCCTTAAAAATGGAACAGGGAGGAAGATTCAGAGTGAGGTGTGACTAAGGTAGGATGTGTAGAGAGATGCTGTCGACATTGGAGGGGGAGGAAGGGGAAAAGCTATAGATGATGGCAAATAAGCACGTGAAAAAATGTTCAGTATGGTTAGTCAATTGAAATCGTAATGAGATACCATTTCACAAGCACTACCATAGGTAAAATTCAGGTCACTGGCATTACCAATGTTAATGAAGATACAGACCAACTAGAAATTTCATATACCTCTGGTTAGAATGGTGCCATCTCTTTGGAAAACATGTTCAAAGTTTCTTATAATGTTAAATATACACTTACCATATGATCCAGCAATTCCACTCCTATATATTTACCAAAGTATAATGAAAATGTATGTTTACATGAAAATTTGTACATGAATGCTTATAGCA
The DNA here is from genome assembly GCF_002837175.3 of Physeter macrocephalus. Classification (NCBI taxonomy): domain Eukaryota; kingdom Metazoa; phylum Chordata; class Mammalia; order Artiodactyla; family Physeteridae; genus Physeter; species Physeter macrocephalus. The sequence goes on along the minus strand of NC_041217.1, from coordinate 10,514,957 downwards.
GCTATTTAAAAAATCCTATCCAAAAGCAAAAACACCACAAGGATAGATCAGCAGGTAAAAGAATACACAAATCATGGCATATGGATACAAAGGCTGATTGATACAATGGAATACAACTCAATATAAATAACACCACCTATTCATTCATCTACATGGATCAATCTAACAGATAAGCTGTTGGCAGAAATAACTGAGCACAACAGAGCGTTGGGAAGCAATACCTCATGGTTTTCCTGCTGTGAAAAAGTACACCTTTTTTTGGAACTATTTGTCAAGGATGTCTATGGAGTAAATAGTCTTTTTTTTTTTAAGCATCTTTATTGGAGTATAATTGCTTTACACTATTGTGTTAGTTTCTGCTGTATAACAAAGTGAATCAGCTACATGCATACATATATCCCCATATCTCCTCCCTCTTGTGTCTGCCTCCCACCCTCCCTATCTCATCCTTCTAGGTGGTCACAAAACACCGAGCTGATCTCCCTGTGCTATGCAGCTGCTTCCTACTAGCTATTTTACATTTGGTAGTGTATATATGTCCATGGCACTCTCTCACTTCGTCCCAGCTTACCTTCCCGCTCCCCGTGTCTTCAAGTCCATTCTCTACATCTCCATCTTTATTCCTGTCCTGCCTGTAGGTTCTTCAGAACAAATTTATTTTTTTTTAGATTCTGTATATATGTGTTAGCACACAGTATTTATTTTTCTCTTTCTGACTTACTTCACTCTGTATGACAGTCTCTAGGTCCATCCACCTCACTACAAATAACTCAATTTCGTTTCTGTTTATGGCTGAGTAATATTCCATTGTATATATGTGCCACATCTTCTTTATCCATTCATCTGT
>NC_041217.1:10502889-10513831 GCF_002837175.3 Physeter macrocephalus | reverse complement strand
CTCATTGTAGTTTTGATTTGCATTTCTCTAATGATTAGTGATGTTGAGCATTCTTTCATGTGTTTGTTGGCCATCTGTATATCTTCTTTGGAGAAATGTCTATTTAGGTCTTCTGCCCAGTTTTGGATTGAGCTGCATGAGCTGCTTGTATATTTTGGAGATTAATCCTTTGTCAGTTGCTTTGTTTGCAAATATTTTCTCCCATTCTGAAGGTTGTCTTTTCATCTTGTTTATGGTTTCCTTTGCTGTGCAGAAGCTTTTAAGTTTCATTAGGTCACATTTGTTTATTTTTGTTTTTATTTCCATTTCTCTAGGAGGTGGGTCAAAAAGGATCTTGCTGTGATTAATGTCATAGAGTGTTCTGCCTATGTTTTCCTCTAAGAGCAAATAGTCTTGAAAGACAATGATAGTGTCTTCCTTCAGGAAAGAAGGTAGACTTGTTTTTTGACCAAAATAATAAAGAAATATCTCCCTCCGAGGCAAAGTTTGGAAAGGTTTACCATCAGCCCCCATGTAAGATTCAAAGTTTCCCAGGCTCTGGGTTCCTGAGCTGAGACACAGACCTACAGAGCACTCAGCATGTACCTCTGCTGCTCTGCCCTTTCCCATGGTGAGTAGTGTGAGCGTGGATTACATTGTTCTTTGGCTTTTTCTCAGTGACTACTCCACCCTCAACCTCAGATCTTCCCATTTCCAGGCTTGACCATTCTGCAGCTGTAAACGGCTGCTCTTATTTGTTACCTTATTAGTCTTTCAGTTTAAGGTCAGAGGGGGGTTGGCTCGTTCTCTGCTGTTCCATTGACCATTTTAGGCACTGTCCCTGAATATGGGGCCAATTAGGATTTAGCAATTCTGTCGTCCTCCAGTGGCCAAGGACGGACGTGTCTTTGCCCCTCCCCTGCAGATGTAAAGATTTCTCTGCATCTCCCTCCCCACCGCCACACACAGCTGGAGTCTAACTTTACCTGTGCCCAAGGCAACGGGCAACAGGCCTTGATGCCTTGACTGAATGCCCTAAGGCTGTTGTTTCTGGGGGAAGTAGGGGAGACAGGTAGGGGTGGGCCTGTGTACCATTCCCTCAACAGCTGCTGCCCCCTCCCGCCAGGCCCACGCGTGAGGGAGGCTTTCTCAGGACCCTTGCCCCAAGCCAGTCTTTCCCCAAAGGGCTCGGTGAGGTCAGGGGAGAAGAGACTGTTAAGTGACCTTGCCCTCCCCTTGCACTGGAATTCCAGGTGTCCTACACTCTCACACTACCTCACACTTGACCTTTAGCAATTAAGCAATACTTTTAGCTAAATTCCCTTTACCGTCTCTATGACAACTGGCTTCTACCCGGGGCGGGGGGTGGGGGGGGGCAGTGCAGCTTCCCGTCTCTCTTGGCAACTGTCATTCCTCAGATTTAGGGTGATTTGCTTGTCCTGCAACATCAACTCCCTAATGGGCCCAAGAAAAGTTGTAATTTTGCAATTTATCTGTCTCTTTGTGTTCTTGTAAGGGTGGAAAGGATGCTCTTTCCAGCTTTCAACACCCTAAGCAGAAGCTGGAAGTCTAAGTCATGTCATTCAAGACATGTTAAAAGGATCTAGAAAATGAAAATAGGCCTCGATACAAGAATTTTTTTCACATGTAATCTGTGTGGCTGTCAAGATCTTAAACAGGACTATTTCCAATTACATGGCGAGACTTTTGTTCTAGTTTCATTTAATTTTAACTCATTAAACAAGGTGAAATGAATGTATTACAGGCATAACTACATCATTTGATGTCTTGATAAATAGGTGGTTTCTGATTCATTGTTTTCAAAGAAGTTAAAAGGAAATGTATAATTTGACAGCAGATAGATTACTACATTTAATTTTTGTTTTATAACAATGTTTGATTTTGACATATAATGAGAGAAGATCAAAATACAGACAACATTGCTAGAATAAAGCCTGTTTATTTCCTACCTACTTGTTTATATAAAAAAGATTTCTCAATAAAGGAAGATAAGAATAAATGCTGAAAACTCTCTTTTTAGCAATATGTAATATTCATCTATGAATTCCTGAAGTATTTGGAAATAAAACCTCACCTATGGTATTAAGAAATAAATTTCCTATAAATTGAATTGGCTAATTGTGTACTACTAAAACTTTTAATGCTACCTCAATGCATTAAAAAAGCACTTAGAGTCCACAGAAAATTTTTTAAAATAATGAATGTAGATATATGTTGTTTCCTCTAAGAAGCATGATAACATAATAAATAAATAATAAATTTTCAAGCATGTAAATATATTACATGAAGATAAAATACTGTGACCTAGGGAAAGACACAAAAATATAAATTTAAGAACAAAAATACTCAAGTTTCCTAATGATACATAAAATACTGTTCAGTTTTTAATTGATGAATCTAGTTGTCAAAGTGAATGGTATATAGGTTCCACTGGGTCCATTAAAAAGTATATCATAGCAGATTTATTTTAAAATGTCAAATATTTACAATATATTGGGAATCCATGCTTTGCAAATATTTAAACTTACTTTAACAATTTTAGGAGACAAGTTAAAATTGTGACAAAGTACACAGATTACAAGTTATTTTAGGGATATATGACTAAAAATTTTAAAGAGCCCTAAAGTAAGACAACACATCCTTCCTATCATCATTCCCCCTGCCATCTTAAGAAAAGGAAATGGAGGTATACACTTTAAATTTTTCATTGATTGGGGTGTTATTAGCCCTAAGCAGAAGCCCCAAAGCAATAAGAAGAGCAAAGGCAGTAGGGCTTTCAATTGTGAATAAATGTGTCATTCTAGTCTGCTGATTGACAGTTTATCCATACTTAACTTATCTCACTAAACTACTGCTGTTGTTTCATGTAAATACAATCAGGAACATTGCATTACCTGGTCTTCTCTGAGCACTTCCCTGTGAGGACTGGTCCAAGGACTAGGGACCATGGAGTTCATCCTCTGCATGTTTGTAAACTCAGTAGACATTTTTGGCTACCTGCCACTTAAATACAAGTATGTCTTTGGAATTATGGGAGAAAAATCTTAAAATTTAGAAAATGCTGGAGGAAATCTAGTAATTGAGTACTTTAGAATCCCTACTAATGCAGTGCACTCATTCATCCAAAGTGCACCATTACATTACCAGGGAGCACTGTTTATCAAGAATTCTCAACATCTAGACTCAGGATACCATGTGCCCTTTCCTAGATTTATTACATCACAATAAAAGATTAGTGTATCATTTAATACTCGACTAATGATTCACTAATTGGTGTGACTGTTTATGACTGTAGCATTACTCTTTCCGATTTGGGTAAAATCTCCCATTGTGTGTATTACTGGTGGGCTGAGATTCACTCCCTCCTGTTACAGGAAGGGAAACTCCCTCTTCATCCAAACTCTGGTAGCCAGCGTGTAGGCAAGTGACCTACAATTATTCAGTGTCATGCTCCAGCTGGGACATTTTTGCTTGAGCATTTGATACAAGAAGCAGAGATACTTGGAGGACTGGACATCACAGCGATACAGATGATGGTGGCATCCAGAGTTGAAGTGGAAGGGTCCTGACTAGACCATTCTTGCTGAAGTAGATCCTTCACTGCAGTTCCTCCTAATGAGAGCTCTGGACATCTACACATGTTCTTTCTTTCCAAGCCTGATTATCTATCCCTCTGACCAAGCACGTACTGCCCAGCTACCTAAGCCGATATAAATAAGACAGCAACATTCAGTACTTCACAGCTAAGTATAGGTTTCCAAAGACATAAGCATATTACTTCCACAGCCTGGCCTGTGATTTATTAATGATTACTTAAAGGGTATCTCATGGTGCAAAACTGACAATCACAATCACTCTTAAATGCTTATAAATGTTACTATTGGAATGTAATATCTCAGTAAACTTAACACCAGATACTGTTCCCCACTGTTGTTTTGATTCAGCTTCCAGTTAAGTTTATGTTTAGAGCATATATTACATGAAAAATCCCTGTGTTTAAATGATAGTAATACACAATAAAAGAGATGTTCACACTTCAAGGGGCACATGACAACTGACTTCTTGATGAAGCAACAGAATCTCAACTCCCATCTCATTTTCACCTTATCTGTGAATGGTGAGCAAACTTACCCTATTTAGTTGTTTTGCTTTCTCACTCTGCTGGTAAATGTGCCCTTGACATGTCTCTTCTTGTGTAAGATATGGTTTTCTTACGATTAAGGAATGCAATTTGTATGAATCGTAATAAGCAGGAAAGAAAGAAGCTCTATCCAAGTGTACTGTAGAGCTCAAAGTCATAACAGATTTCCTAAAATATGTTCTTTTATGTATACTTTTTGATGATTCACATCTGGAACTTCTATTTGAATAACCACATGGCATTTCACACTTCTTCTCAACCCTTGTCCTCTTCATTCAGTACTGTCTGTCCAAGTTCATCAGCATACAGTTTCATTTTGCCCTCAGTTAATTTGATCTCTCCTCTAATACATTATTCCGTTTTATACAGTTTCTCAGAAACTTTTGCACATGGCTTAGCAATTTTCTAATTATAAATAACCATCTTCTTACAATTTCAACCCTTAGTCCAGATTCTGCGCTGTAGCCAGTATAAGTGTATTTCCTCTTGCATTTGGGTTGCTATCACATATTTGAACATAAACTTAAGGATACAGAATTTCCCATTTCCAAGTTAAATTGTCTAACATTCTTCAGAGAATATTGTTGCACATTGCTCATTACTTTGTGTATTATTCACTTTGTCAAAATTCTCATTATAGTTTTTCCATTCCCAGAAAAGAGAATGATGTCTACCTATGGACGTAAAAATTTACCATCGACTGTGTTCTGAACATCATGGTACACTTCTTAGCATGGCAACATTAATGTTATTTTAAAACCTTCCCTCCCCTCAAATGCTTATTTAGTATCACACTGAATTACAGCCTACAAGTCCAAAGGAATAATTAAGAATTGCTGATTGTATGCCCTAATTTCACCATTTTTCCTTGTTTGTATTTTAATGCAAATTGTGCCTTCATATTTATTTCTGTGAAAGTTAATCCTAATGGGTTTAAGTTTTTAGTCTTTACTTATTGACTGACCATGGACAAATGTATTCATCACTGTGGGCCTTCACTCTTTCAGGAGTTACATGATGTTGGGAAACTTCTCTGCCTCAATTTCTTCATTTGCATTGAGGATTATGTACTCCAAGTCCTTTTGCCATGAATCAATGAAATAACATATTATCAGTGCTTGTTAATGTGATGTTAATTGCTTGATACATATTTGCTATTGCATAAAAACACATGAAAAAATCTGTTCAGTTTTTCAATTAGACAAAATTTTCCCACAAAGTGCTCTACCTATCCATGTCTGCATTTTGCCATGTACAGTTTGGATTTCTGCACCCTGTTAGTTTCCTGTGCTGCTGTAACAAAATACTACCAGCTATGGCTTAAATCAGTAGAAATGTATTCTTCACAGTCCTGGAGGACAGAAATGTCAAACCAAAGTGTCGGCTGGGCTGCACTCCCTCTAGGGGCACGAGAGGAAAATTTCTTCTTTGCCTCTTCAAGCTCTGGAGGGCTACAGGCTTTCTTTGACTTGGGACCTCATCACTCCTGTCTCCACTTCTATGGCCACATTGTTTTCTCCTATTTTGCCAAATCTCCCTTTGCCTCACTCTTATAAAGATACTTGTTATTGGATTTAGGGCCCTCATGGACAATACAGAATAAATGTCTCCTCTCAAAATCTTTAACTTAATCACATCTTTTGCTCTGTAAGGTAGTATTCACTCTTTACCTATGAGATAATAATCAGAGGTTCTGGGATTAAGATGTGGACGTATCATTGCGTGACTATTATCTAGTCTACTGTGTACACCAGTGACACCACTATTCAAATCATAGACTTGAAAAGCATTTATCAGAAGAGGGGCTAGGAAAGACTGCTGCAATCTACAATCTGGAAATTTTAGTCAATATTTATATGATTGCAGGACAATGAGAATAACACTGCTTGGTATCTGGTATATCATCTGGGATATCATCGGGGAACTTACTCAAGACTTTAGTTACCTGCGTGAAGTTGGGCAAGTGACCTCAACTCCCTGAGTCTCCAGTTTCACATTAGGGACTTTTCCTTCATTATTCTCAAATTCTTTTCAGCAATAATTTTATACTTGCATAATTTATTCAGAAAGATACAAAAAAATGACCTGATATTTTTCTTATGATATAAATTAAACTTCAAAATCTAATAAATATTTTTGTGCCTGCATATACATAATGATATGGGTAAAATAAGAACTATCTGGGATTTGTGAGGTGGGTGGAATAATCAATAATTGCAATACAAATTCCAGAAAGTTACTGACCATTTATAATTCAGATGATCAGAGAAGGCTTCAAAGAGGCAGTCTGGGAAGAATCAGGTAGAGACAAGATAAGACAGAAGAAAGGGGACAGAAATAGCTTTGCCAAAGATCTGATATTCAAAAGGCCCTCCATAGTTCTGATACATTAGATGGACATTTATTAAGCACCTTTAGGAACTGAGTACTCTGCCATTAAAATGATTAATTGGGATTTGATAAAACTTGAAGAAAAAAGCTAAAGTTTATGTATTATCACTGAAAATTGACGTATTGTAAAGCAAATTGATGTACTGTAAATTTCAGTAATTTAATGAAATTCAAAGTGCTACTTTATCTTTCTATGTAATAACACTGCATAGTCATGAGAACTAATTCTATATTAAGTCATGGGCATAAATTCTATATATGAATTGATTAAAGGATAAAATACAGAACTTTCATATATTTATTTACATTTGCCATATCACATATATGATATATTAACACAATCTAATCTAAATATATATTCTTTGCCTATTATGACCTCATCACTAAGTAGGTTCTAGAAAATATTTTATATCCTCAAAAAGCCTATAGTTAGGTAAATATAATGTGTCCGGTTACCAAAATATAGCAGATTGATATGGAAATACTTTTGAATGCATAAATAGATCAGATAGTAGAACCGATATTCAGGACTAGAAAGTAACGTTTCTAAAAGACTATTTTGGTTGCCATGGGATTCTTTAGGTGATTTTATGGAAGTGTATATGTAGCTAAGTCATTTGTTTCTCTTTGGGATATTCAATCAAAGCCAACGGGAGAATTAGAGTGATACTTACCAAGTTAGCAATGTTTAAAAATGAGATTACTTCAAAACTGTACCTCATCATTTACAGAATTATTTTACTTTTTGACTCTACATCAAATTACACACACTTACTAAGCAATGGTCACTATTAACAGTAATGACAGAAATACCTTTCCTATGTAAGAGTTTTTTCCCCTATCACAAATATTCCTAGAATAGAACGTATAAATTCCGACTCCCATTTTGCAGCTTAAATTTAGAAAAAGTATGCCCCCGTGACAGAGCTACATGATGGAGGTGTGAAACATATAAGAATAAACTTTTAGTCTTATTTTCTTGTCCTTCTGCATCTATGCAAATTTCACCTCAGTGAGCTGTGGCTCTAATTATCTGTGTGGGATGCTTTTGCTACAAACACAGCAGAGCAGTCACCAGGGCATGTGCAGGAGGCAGGGAACATTGTTCTCATCAATCCTGAGGAAAAAAGACAAAAACACAAGCCTCCTGTCTCTCCAAAATCTGCTAAATTCACGTTTGAAACTTCCTCTAATAAAGCAACTCAGTGATCTCTCTGTTTCTCAATAGGGTGAGGATCAGGAAATTAAATCCCTTCCCTGTCATTCTGCATTGATAATGTAATAGTTTCTGTGGATGTGATATGACAAAGAAATGCTTTAGCTCCTTAAAAAAAAAAGAGAATAATGAAATGTACACTGTAACATATGAGGAAGAAATTATCTTTCAAGAGGGAAAACAGAACAAAGATACAATTACAGCTGACAGCATAAGCCATGTCAGTGCCTTGTTTTTCAGCTGGCAGGTAATTCAAAAATTCTATTGCAAGAATGAAAGGAAAAAGAACAAAACCTCACAGAATCACCAGATCAGTGTATGTAAAATAAGCCTACTCAACTGGTTGGTATTTATTTGGTTAGCAGTGCTGAGGAAGGTATATTTTTTCTAATACTGAGTACAGTAAAGCATTGAAATATATATTTCCCAAACACTAAAACCATAAAACCAAATAATTTACAGTCAGATTAGGTGGAAAGAAATACCCTCTCCTGGAGGAGCCAACTACAAAGAGTGCAGCTGAACAATTTATAGAAAGTAACTAGGGACCCAGATAGCTTGATCAAAAAAAAAAAAAAAAAAAAGAAATACACATCCTTCAGTCTGCCAAATTGAGGGCTATAGAGGATATTATCTTGTCTGATTTTGAGTGTATTTTATATGTAAAATGAAACAAAAATGCTAGGTACATACATTAAAGTTATGAAATTATACCTAATGCATGTACATTATTTCCTTAGTGTATTATTCTTCCTCAAACTTTGTAGAAGTATAATGTTTTATTGGTCAGCTTAGTTTCCCTCCATTTACAAAGTATCAGCAGGCCAGAAATTCTGAGGAAAAACAACGAAACTAACGGTTACAAGCTCAAGATGGATTTATATAGTAATAAATTATTTTTCAGACTCCAAAGTTAGTTACAAATTGTTGTTTGGATAAAGTTAAATGAAATGACATTGCCTTTCTACACACATTTTACCAGGGCAATTGGGCATATGCAGAATTTTCTAATTGTTGTTTTCCTGTTTGTGAAGTACTGTACTGATGCATTTATACAAGCAACTGGAGCACTGAGGTATAATCACCTGCCACATAATTTTAATTGATCTTTAAAAGCCCTAAACTATCTGTTCAATTGTAACTAGTTGGTGATATCATATGAAGAAATTATACTTTCAGCTGCTGCAAGAACTCTTCAATGCCAAGTTCAAGTAATACTATTTGAGATTCTATTTTCCAAATAAAAGTTAAACAAGTAAAATATATAAACCATCAGGAATGATTTCTAGTCCTAAAATTAAAAGACATTTAAAGACCATCAGTCACTATTATGAGCACCTTCTTCATATGCCCCAGCATTTTACATTTAACATGAAATTCAGGGAATAGCTGACTGCCAGTATGTGAATCCAATCCAACCAATATGGCGCCTACTTCCATAGATACAAACATATATTCATTTATACACTTTTAACCACTGCCAAGTGCTACACATTACATGTGTAGAATTTTGTGAAGAAAAATTTATGCCCTGTTAATTTTCATAAAAATGTTTCCTTAAGTGACAAAATTTTGAAGTCAATTTCTCCACTAAAGGACAAAACATACTTGAGTAGAAATTTTTACTTTCTGCAATGTATCAATACTTTTATATAATATTATAGAAATTATACCATTCTCTTGGGGAAATAGTCCATTGATGTTTGTCATATATGAATTCTGACAATAAATTAGAGGACTAATTGATTCCTATAGAGTGTAGATGCCTCATGAACTATATAAACAAACTACTTTTCTTGGTAAAATTCTTTAATGAAAGAAATAGTAAATCATTCTTCCAAATGTGTCATGATTGTGGTATCATATATCACAAATAAACACTGGTTAATAAAGACAGAGGGAGGCCCGCATACCACACACACACAAAAAGTATCAAGAACATTGAAGAGCTATAATATGAACAGTGGTGCTACAGTCCAATTTCAAGTTACCAGGATGATAGTTTACCAGACTGAAAAGTACCTTCTGTTAGTAGTATTCTTTTTCTGACACTGTATGCTTGAGATATAAACTCAATTAGTTTATATTACTGATACATTATTTTATATTTCTGGATGGATCAGAAAGTAGAATACAAGATGTGATTTTAAATGGCTTATAAAACTATTTGGTTAGAGATACTGCTAAATAAAAATCTATAAGCAAATGTGCTGATTCATGATGGACAAACTAAGATGCCATTAAATAAGGTAGAACAGGGCTTCCCTGTTGGCGCAGTGGTTGGGAGTCCGCCTGCCGATGCAGGGGGCACGGGTTTGTGCCCTGGTCCTGGAGGATCCCACATGCCGCAGGGCGGCTGGGTCCCTGGGCCGTGGCCGCTGGGCCTGCGCGTCCGGAGCCTGTGCTCCGCGACGGGAGGGGCCACAACAGGGAGAGGCCCACGTACCGCAAAAGAAAAAAAAAAAAAAAAAAAAGGTAGAATAGGAAATATAATAGCAGAAGATGTAACAGAGAATTATACATATATAATTTAATTATAAAATGGATAATTAAGAGAAATGAGAGAAGCTAATATAAGTGATGGTTAAAAAGAAACACTCTGAAAGAAAGGAAAAAATAAAATGAGTACAAAGAAAGAAGTAGAAACCTGAATCTGATTTGCTAGGCAACACCTCAAATATACAGGGTAAATAGCTCCTGGGTTGTTTTCATTCTTTGTTTGATTATTTTGACCCTCACAGTGATTCCTTAAAATACACAGGATAGATATTATTATTTCTCTACTTTATAGTTAAGAAAACTGAAGCTTGTAGATTTTATTCACAATGGCAACAAGTATAGCTACTTTATCACTCTGCCCTGACTGCCTGGATCAAAAATAGGTCAATTGAATGAAAGAGTTGCCTTTATTTTAGGTTCTGTATGCATATTTTACTTAATTTTAAAAGACCAATTACATTATTTATTAATACTTATTACATATATCTTTCATGTCAAAAAATATCTAAATATCACTGTATTATGTAAATAAAGAATTTGAGCATGTAATGTGTACCAAAGTTTAATTTACCTCATTATATATTAGAGCACTGCCAATAACACTTTTTTATTTTATTTTATTTATTTTTTTTTTTGCGGTACGCGGGCCTCTCACTGCTGTGGCCCCTCCCGTTGCGGAGCACAGGCTCCGGACG
>NC_041217.1:10495710-10502636 GCF_002837175.3 Physeter macrocephalus | reverse complement strand
GCGCAGGCTCAGCGGCCATGGCTCACGGGCCCAGCCGCTCCGCGGCATGCGGGATCCTCCCGGACCGGGGCACGAACCCGGTTCCCCTGCATCGGCAGGCGGACGCGCAACCACTGCGCCACCAGGGAAGCCCCACTCCTACTTTTCTAGATGAGAAAACTGAGACAAAAAGGGATTAATTAAATTGTCCAAGGTCACAAACCTAGGGACTGTCTGGTGTGTAATTAAAAACACAGTCTGGACTGACTGTGTTTTTCCAACCACAATGCGTGTTGTATCCCCTGCTCTCCTATTCACCAATGCCCTTCACTTGTATCCATTTATTCCACAGGAGGTCCCTGGAGTCCTTCAAGAGTTCCTGATATTAGTCTGAAATAACATTTCTATATTAATATATCTTTACCGAAAGGATGTCTATAGGTAAAAAAAAGCTATTATATCAAATTATATTATGATACATGATTATTATGCTATAATAATATTTATTATTGATAAATGAAGAGATTACTAGTGAATATTTTCATGTTGGGACACCTAGCATTTACTTTCCCTTCTTCTGGAAAGGGTTCTTTTTGTAAAGCTTTCTCTTTCTCACCACGGCCTTCCTGGGTGTTTTTCTCCCCAAGCAAAGGGACATGGGTTAGCAGTTGCTTCTTTGTTTGGGTCTCTATGAATCCTTCCAATAGATGAATATTTTGCTTAAATTAGCTAGAGTAGATTTCTGTTGGTTGCTTACAAAAACCATTAATAACACATGTATATAAAATGTTCCCATTTGTAATGAAATTATTACAATATTCCAGTTTTCAGTCAGTTCATAGGTATAAAATATACTGTTTGCAAATAAAGTACGTTAACGATAGTATATACAGGTTTACTTTGTATTTAATAAGTTAAAAATGTCATCAAAAGTGGTACCAAATGCCTACATATTTTTTAAAAACTTTGCCGTTATCTGCCAGCATGAAGTGATATAAAAGCTTAATTGCTTTATGTATTAAGAGGTATCTGCCAGTGGAGTAGAGAAGTCTACAATCCTTTAATTCTCTTCCTCGGGACCTTTGAACTTGCTGTTTCTTCTGTTTAAACCTCCCTGAATGTCTCCTTATTAAACTGATCTCCCAGATCACAATTTCATTAAATAACTATCCTCTCAGAAACTTTATTTTTCTTCATCGCTCCTATTTACTAACTGCTATATAGTTAATTTTTGTTTATTTATGTTTCCTCACACCTTACCCCCAAGACACACTAGAATAAAAGTCCCAAGAACGAAGGCACATTACTGGTACAGGATATATTTCAATAATGATGTGGTGAATATATGAATGAATAACCTATTACTGACTATCCATCTCTGGAATAAGCAAAAGACAGTGTCAATTTTTTTATGAAAAAAATACTAGAGAAGACTAGGAAGGCATCAAAATTTGGATTTTTGCCTACACAGCACCAAATATATTATTTCCCTTACAAGTGACCTTTTGCTGTAGAATATTAAGAAATTTTGATGATGCCACATGTCTTATAATGATGGACCTCATCTGTGACCCAGTTCAAAGGTGAAGACTGAAATACTCATTGCCCAAGCCAAGATTATTCTCTAAAATTTCTTGGTTCACTGCTTTTATGCCATAGATGTACCATGATTAGCTTTACTAAAGCTGAGACTTCTGGTCCTATGGGCCAGCTTCCTTATTTGTATCAGTTATGCCCTCTGGTATTTTTACTTCTTCTTAATGGTGCAACAGAACATGTTATTATTCATCATCGATCCAGATGAACTTTGTCCCTTTCCCAGTCACCTAGAATCTCTCCTTCTCTTCCAGTCTTTCCCCTCTTCCTCTCCACCAGCTAACAAAATCATACCAATGTGTGAATGCTTTTAACAATAATGTAAAAATCCATTTTTTTAAATCATCTTCCATTTCTCCACCACAGAAAACCTTGAGGCAAGGCAAACAGAGCAGAGCAAAGTATCTAGGTGCCAGAAATGTGATATTGAGGTCCTGGGCACTATAGCAAATGACACACATTTGTATCTCAATAAAATGTGAAGGCTAGCTGAAGGCCTTTTATGAAAGGTGTCTTCATTGCTCTTAAAAACAAATGAGAAAATTTGCATTTCTGCTTCTGGATATAACAGTATCTGTTTATAATCCCTGGAAATGCTGTGGCCATCTTGCTACCTCCTTGAAAACATGTAAAACATGTAAAGAACAGCACCAATTTACGGAGAACCAGAGCCCAAATACATTGTTGCTGGGAGCTCTTACTTCTTCATGGGCAGCTTATAACGTGAAACAATGCTTTTCTCTTCATTTCAGCAAACTAAGTTAAGTATTTTGTTTACACATCTGAATCATCCTAATTGAACCTTTGGTGACATGAATTGAGAACAAAGACTTAGTTTAAAGGTTTTAAGAGGAATTACAGCATTCTACCAAACTTTCACTTAGCTAATAAAACAAGTTTAGCAAACAGCGATTCCAACTCTGTCCACGTGCTTTTGTAAAATGTTCAGTAATTTTTGCTACCTAAGTGAAAAGTTACAATTGGAGCATAAAAGTGACATGCCTGTTGAAATGCCAGATACCGCTATGTAATTTTAACTTTTGTATTTTAAACATGCAAAGGGAGTCTTGGCATTGAAATATTTGTGGGGAGCATTTAACCTTCTGTCCTTCTAAATCGGCCAAAAAGAAAAAAAAAAAAAAAAAACACAACTGTCCTCACCCTAAGCAAAATGTGTCTAGGAGGAGGTGGGCATTAGAGAGCCACCTGAGTATGGACTTGGGGTGCCAGAGGCCCGCATGCCCGGGAGGCGCCCCCGCCGGAACTGCTATAATTAGTGAATGGGGTGATGGAGAGTGGGAAACTGGAGGAGCATCACAGTCACAGAATTAGCCCCACCACCTGGCAACCAGGCTATAGGGCTGACAGTCCATTTGAGGGAAAATCAAATCAAACCGAACAACAATATATTTCCCAAGACCTGAACTTTTACTACGTGAGTGGTATTTCTGTCCTCTTGTATGCTGAGCTTGCTTTTGAGAACTTGTAGATAAGCGTCTATGTTTCTGTCACTATCCTCAACACATGCTGAGTTTTGCACAGAGATATATTTATAAACCACTTCTGCCACTGCAGACACATCTCACCTCCACACTTAATCACTGATCACCGTCGGAGGCTCCTGTCACATCTGTCTGTGATTTTCAGTGCCGGGATGACATCTCCTCTCCTGCTCTGCTTCCAGAAGTGTGGCAGAGGTTTGACCGAGCTTGGATACGGTGCAGCCTAGAGTTGTTTAAGTTGTATGGCCTGCTGTGACCATTATTCCCACGGCCACATTCCCTCTGTGATTCCACAGTGTCTGAAGATTCTACCGAGTTCATGTTTTTACCCTCAGCTTCCTGAGTTCTTCCTTTTGCATTCTTATGAACCCACTCAGGTTCAGTCTTCTTACTCACTTTCAAAACCATTCACTTGAGCTAGAACTTTTGGGAAGCACTTCATAACTCAGCAAGCCAGTCCTCTGATCAAACAGAGGATATTTATTTTTTATGACTATAAAGGAAGTCTGGACCTTAGATATAATGGCCTAGATATTTTCTTGGTAGGGGAGAAAATAACTCGTGGCTTCCTTTTTATAGTTATAAAATACTAACTACAAACTAATTTCTCAGGAGACTTTCTAGTTATATTTCAAATAAATTACTCTACTATACTTCTATTGCCTTTATACTTTTGCATGATGCCTGTAAAATGACAAATATGCCTTTATGTAGTATATGCAGGTAAGATTTAATATTAAGATAAAGATTACATTTTTCCATATTACGTACTGAGTAATTTTATTTTCATTATATTTTGGTTACTCATTACTTTTCTCTCTTGATCTTGGACTGCTCTGGTATGATAAATCAAGAATTGATTATACTTGTTTTAACATAAGTAAACTAAATTACACTGAGCCCCAGAGAGCTTTCCCTCTGATCTTAGATCATGAAGGGATAGAGTCACATAAACAGAACAGAGTATATAAATCTATGAGCATAGCAAACATGATATGTTTGGACATGCTGAAGCAAAGATTACTAATTTAATTTAAGTATGTTTTCCCAAGACTGTATTAACCAGACTTCTCAGTACACAAAGATGCTAAATACTGAGGCCAAACCACCAATATGGGTATTTGGATATTTATTTTATATTCAGAATTAAATAGAAAATTAGGGAAATAAGTTTTTAGCATACTTGAAACACAGTTTTTAAACATATAACAAAATTCATGGAAAACAATCATTTTTAACATAAATGTTAGATGCACAGTGGGAAAGACAGTCACCCTTGCACGGCTACGTAAGAGTGTGCTTTGGGTCAGGAACATTTCCCTATATGGGGATAAAGAGCTCTCACAGCCTGTGCTGAGTAGTGCAGCTTCCTTGGGAATATCTTTCCCTGTCTAGACGATGTGCTCCTCTTTGTTCTGCTTAATTCCTGTACATCATATGGTACAACCACACAACTACATCTGCTCCCGGTGAGGAGGGAACTGGGTCCTTCTCTTGCAGCACCAGAAGGTGCTGTCCACCTCCCTGCCTTGGCTGCCAGCAACATCCTATGGTTCTGAGCTGATTTTGCTCTGTCTTCTCTATGAGGATAAAGTGTTGTACCATCCAGTGCCTGTGTGAGTCATGTCTTTCTTGTTGACCCCTGACACCTAGAAACCATGCAGTGGGGCGACTTCCTGGGACTGCAGCTCCTGGTGGCAGGCACCATTTTGCTCTTTGCTACCCTCCATGCATGGGACTCTTCCCCCAAAGGTGGTAACAGGTGTCATTTGCTCAAAAATGAATATTTTCAATCTACTATAGATCATTAGCAAAAATTATTAAAGTGTTGCAAATAATTGAAATATTTCATTAAAACAAACTAAACATGATTATGAAATTTGAGAGTGGAATCATATTCTCTGATCTATTAAAATTTTTAAAACATAAAGAAAAATTCCTGTACTCTGATAGTAACACATATTTATTATATCCTAAAAATAACACATAGTCTAAGAAGTTGTTCCTGGCCATTTCTGATGGCTGCGTTGGTGAACAACTGATACAATCCAGCTCAATATAATTTTTTCTCCTTAAAAAATTTAGAATCAGGGTATAGGGTTAAAAGCAGTTGACTAAGTTGGTAGAGATGCCTGGAGAACTAGAGCATGAAAACCTGGGGAATGAGATCTCTCTCTTGCAGCATCTATGATGGCAGAATGTGGGAACAAATAGCAGAGTAGATACAACAGCCAGAAAAAGGACAAGCATGACACAGATATACAGAAGAGATGAGAGACTGTGTGGCATCAGAGAAGGAAATGGTAATGGCTTCTGCCTTTGTTCTAACCGCTTTCCAGTAACTATTTTCAACAACTGCTGAGGTCGGGCTGCACTTTCTGTCCCTGTGCCCCATGTGATGTCTTGTTATTCCTAATAGTAACAGTAATAATAATAATAATTATTATTATTACTATTATTATTGTAATAATAGAATTGTTTGGGGGTAAAATTTAGTAAGTGTACAGCAAAATCTTCCCAGGGCCTTCCGGTGTTCACCCAAGTTTGGAAACTATCCACACAGAGATGCTTTATTAACAATTTCTCAATACAAATTTCTTATAAGAAAGCAGATTTTATATTAGAAAACAATTTATCAGGAAGGAAATCTAAAAAAGAGTGGACATATGTATACATATGACTGATTCACTTCACTGTATAGCAAGAGACTAACACACATTGTAAAGCAACTATACTCCAATATAAATTAATTGAAAAAAAAAAAGAAAGAAAACTTATCCTCAAAAAGATAAGGTGTTAGTTATCAAGATTTAACCGTATTAAAGTAGGTTTCCAGAGGGCTGAAATAAGCCTTAAATAATCCCCACTAATGTCTGGAGCACTTCTGGGACCAATCTAGCAGGGTTCAGTTTCTACCATGTCTGAAGATCTGTAACAGGAAAGAATGTACACTACAGGAAAAGAGAGGAGAAATGAACAGTTGAGAGCCAGAAGTAATTGGTCAATCACAGAGTAAAAGGATTATTTTAGATACAGGAAGATAAAGGCTGCTAAATTTCTTTCTCTCACACCTCTCCACAGGACAGTAGTATTAAAAATTAACAACGAAAATTGCTATAACATATTAGGAGCACCAAACAACACTCTTTTGTTTATCTACACAATGGGAAACAACACAAATAGATGCGAAAAGTTAGAGGCTTCATTTGCACATCGGAAGACCAAATGGAGAGATGGGAAATGTATTGCATGTCAAAGCTTCCCACTATTATGCATGAGGAGTGGCAGAGATACCACCAAAAAGCCCTAGAAAGGACAGGAGGGAAACCATCCATTTCCTTGGTAGGCAAGCAGTCAGGAGCACACGTGAAACACTTTTTTAGAAAATTTACATACTGATAATGAGCAATTAGAAAGGAAATGGATTATTTAAAATTCCTTCCATGGTAATAGAGCCAGATGAAGTGTTTCTCACTGCTACCACCAGCATGAACTACTTGAGAGAATTTGCTTTAAAGTTCATTAACTGAGTTGTACTTCCAGCTTCATAATGTCTACGTGAAATCAGAGGCACTAATGGAATTATGACTTTTGATGGAGTTATGACAGAAGTGCAAAATTATTACGGCACATATAGTATTCTGAGGAGGGCTAGAAATGTGACTCTCACCGGAGAATTCTCATGAGAGAATTCAGTGGATGCCCGTGGGTTTAGAGAGTGTTAACAGGAAGCTGATAGAGTAGGGAGAGTTCTTGTCCTCTGAAATTTACATCAAAACTAGTCAATTGGGCTTCCCTGGTGGCACAGCGGTTGCGCGTCCGCCTGCCGATGCAGGGGAACCGGGTTCG
>NC_041217.1:10487868-10495677 GCF_002837175.3 Physeter macrocephalus | reverse complement strand
TGCGCGTCCGGAGCCTGTGCCCCGCGACGGGAGAGGCCACAACGGTGAGAGGCCCGCATACCACAAAAAAAAAAAAAAAAAAAAAAAAAAAACTAGTCAATTAAAAAAAAACTAGTTTAATTTTTTATATTTTCAGTAAGCCCCACATTTAGTTTCACCTGAAAAGTGGATCTTTCCCCTTTTCTGGAAAACACATATGTATGTATATGTATATGTATATTTTCAAATACATATATTTCCATGCTTAAAAACCTATAATTTTCAGATATTATGAGGAAGTAATTCATATTTCCTCATCATTTGCCTAGACCTTAATTTAAATAAAATTATATATCACCACTTCGCAATAAATGTTGATGTGTTTTGTGTTTATGTTTAAAAGATTCTACAATGTGTAGAAATATATTATTATTAAGGGAAGATTAAGAAATATCCAAGTTATTCTATATTATTTAATAAAATGTTATTTAAATAGACTGTCAGAGGATGGTTATAAATATATATTAGTTATTTACAGAGCTATCACGATCTAAATTCTTTTATACAGAATTATAAGAAAAAAAAAGAAAGTTGCAGTCTGAGCAAACTTCTCTCTTAAAAAATAATTCTTTTTGTCTCACTGGTGGTTCCAAAAGCACAGTACAAATAGAATAGCTACTCAGTTTCTAGTGAAAGTGAGCCATAGGTGTAATTTCAATTACACTCTGAAATAAGTTAGATAGTAGCTTTTAAATGTTGCTATCTAAGGAAAGTTATAAAGAAGTTTAAAAATACTTCTGTGATTTAAGTTAGCTTTCAGCTCTAGCTTAAAGTAGAATGACAAATGAATTTGTGATATCCTCTAATCTTCAAATTCTACTTCATATTACCCAAACAAGTCATCTGTCAAAAGAACATTTAAGCTTTGTAGCACTAATGGTACTTAAGTGAATCAACATGAGGAGCCCATCTTACTCTAGAAATCCAGGGACGTGGTTCAGTTCAAGTCCAAAGGCCTGAGAAGCAGGGTAGCTGATGGTATAAGTCCCAGCCCTAGAGCAGAAGACTGATGTCCCAGCTGTGTAGTTAGGCAGAGAGGGCAAGTTTTCCCTTCTTCTGCCTTTTTGTTCTGTTTGGGCATTCAATTGACTGGACGATGCTTCTCCACTCTGGGGAGAATCATCTGTTTCACTATGTCCAGTTCATTGATTCAAATACTAATCTCTTCCAGTTGATACTCAGAGACACACCCAGAAATCATGTTTAACCAGCTAATTGGACATCCTGTGGTTCAGTCAAGTTGACACATAAAATTAACCATCTCAGCCACGGTAACATTTCCCCAAATCATTCTTCCTATTGTTTAACTTTTCCCGTGCCCAGGAAATTGTATATATCAAATTGTTTATATCACAACTTAAGCCCATGCTTTCTCCTGTTACATTCTTACTGAATTGAGGAACACCAGCTTTCCATCTCATGTGTAATTAATCTTAATACACTCAAAGACCAATATATATCTTGGAATCTTTCTTGTTATGTATCAGAAGGGAGTTTGGCAAAGCTGTCACTTGTAGTAATGTGGAAAACATGAAATACATCTAAGGAACTCAGTGATCTAGCTAAAAATATTTCCTTAGAGAAAATGAAAAAAAAAAAAAAATCTGGCCTCTTCTCAATGAGAAGAATCTGAGAAGAGACAAAATCTAATCTGAGATGAGAAAGAACAGCTAAAGAACAAACCGTTAAATATAAAGGAATTAGGGCATGATAAGTTTAAAATAAAACTGTTTCCCAACTGACGTCTATGGTCAACTGCCGAAAATGTACAGGCAGACTTCAGAGATATTGTGGGTTCTGTTCCAGCCCACCCCAATAAAATGAATATTGCAATAAAGTAAATATCGCAATAAAGTGAGTCACAAATTCTTTGGTTTCCCAGTGCACATAAAATTATGCTTATGCTATACTGTAATCTTTTAAGTGTGCAACAGGATTATGTCTTAAAAAATAATGTATATACCTTAAATAAAAATACTCCATTGCTAAAACTGCCGACCATCATCTGAGCCTTGAGCGAATCACAATTTTTTTACATTAGTAGCCGCAAAGATCACCGATCACAGATCACCATAAACATAACGAAAATGTTTGAAATATTGTGAGAATTACCAAAATATGACACAGAGAAACAAAGTGAACAAATGCTGTTGAAAAAAATGGGGCCAATAGACTTGCTTGAGGTGGGGTTGCCACAAATCTCAATTTGTAAAAAATGTAGTATCTGCAAACTGCAATAAAGCCAAGTGCAATAAAACGAGATGTGCCTGTAATTAAAGACAACTTCAGAAGATTTTGCCCCGCATCAAGTCTTTCCAGAGGTGTCATCAGATGTTGTGGAACTGAGAAAAAACATTCTTCCTCTACCATTTTGTAACTGCTGTTCCACAGAATCTAAATTATGGGGTAAAATTTTAATTAAAAATTTTTAAAGAAAAAAATTTAACGTTTTAATGAAAACATCGGTGCTTCTCAAAATTGTGTATATCTATAAACCCCCTGTTGATCTTATTAAAATCCAGATTCTGACTTACTACATGTGGACTACGGTCTAATAATCCAATTTCTTATCATCCTCTGGTGATGGACATGTTGCTGGTTCAATCCTGATACACACTGTGTAACAGAGTAACAAATTTCTCACCCAGATTTGTGCAAAAGCTTTAAACCCTGAAGAAGAGGATATGTGTGGCTCTCTTCTCAATTCTCCCAAAGAAGGAAACACAGCATCATCTTAGATGCAAGGGAAACACAATTCAACTTATATGTATCTGATGAAGAAACAGAGGATAATAAAATTGATTAGGCTCCATGAGGTCAGATTAAGTGAAAGCTGGAGTTGAAATGCTATGTTCATTCTGGAGCAGTCAGCTACCCGACAAAAATAATACATTCTTATGAATGTATTCTAGAGTGTCGCCTCTAGGTGGTGTTAGTGCCAATTTTGGCATATCTCCAAAATAAAGGGAAGATTCAAAGAAATGAACTTTCTTTGTGATTCTATAATTCTTCAGGGGATCCCTGGTGGCCAAACGACATAAAATTTTTCAGTCCTTCTTTTCCAACTACCAGTTAAACAATTCTTCTCAATTTCTTTTCAACTTCTTTTAGAACATCATTCTACCTCTCTTAAACAAAAAGTTTAAACCTATTCTATTTTAATAGCATATAGGAGCTAAAGCAGATTCTCCAGAGATAAACTAGTGCTAACTTGTACTTAGAGTGCTGTTTAGAAACATGGAATTTTCAGTTAAAAATCTGCAGCATCTACATAATATTTCTGAATAACAAAAGAAACAAGAGCTAGCTAACACATAGCTGGCACAGGGTCACAAGATTTTCCAGTTATCTCTGGAAAAGATTTTGAAAAGCAGGCAACCAGCAGTGCTGATTAACTTAATTTGGTTATAATGTCAGGACATTTTCTTTAAAGAGTTACCCTGATGAAACACTTTGCACTTCTTTTCACTGCCCTGCTTTTCCTAAAGATTTGATATGAAGAACAGTACATAAAACATAAATGTGTTCTTTCAGTCACATCTGCTAAAATTCATTTTTAATATATGCCAATTAGGGCTTCCCTGGTGGCCCAGTGCTTGAGAGTCCGCCTGCCGATGCAGGGGACACGGGTTCATGCCCCGGTCCGGGAAGATCCCACGTGCCACGGAGCGGCTGGGCCCGTGAGCCATGGCCGCTGAGCCTGCAAGTCCGGAGCCTGTGCTCCGCAATGGGAAAGGCCACAACAGTGAGAGGCCCGCGTACTGCAAAAAAAAAAAAAAAATATATATATATATATATATATATGCCAATCAAATATATAATAGATCTAAAGGGATCATTGTGCTTTTTCATCCCATCACACTGTGACACCACAAGGAATAAGAAAAAGTTACATTTTTGGGTTATTCTGGTAATGCATATTTTGCAGTCTGATAAATTTTATGGATCAAAAGGAAAGTAATATTGTGCATAGCTAATGCTCTAAGTAGCCAATGAAAAAGTTTAAACATTTTGAAATTCCAATTAACAGACACCCTATACCTTCCCCATTGAAATACTGTTGCAATTCACTTATTTCATTTTACAACAATTGGATTTAAATATAATCTTTGAGAGGAAAGGGTAGAAGAGAATGATCATCATCAACTATGCAGTATTTCTAATCCAACACTGCAGGATACTTGCCTTCTTTTTAGTATAACTCTTTAGTGAACCTAACAATCCAAATGATCTAATTTTTACTTTTCACTTTTGAAATAAATGGATATTTCAAGCTGTTTAGAAAGAAAATAGAAGAATAAAATATGTAATCCCTCATGAATCAACAAATACATATAAATATCTTCATAAAAATGCATTGTATCTTTCTATTTACCATATTGATTTTTATTCATTAATGTATTTATTCATGGGACAAATATTTATTGAGAAGCTATTATCTGTCAACCACTTCACTGTCTATGTTCACCAAGGAACAAACCATATATGATGTATGCCTCTGTGGAATAAAGTAAACAAAACACAAATATATAATAAATCATGACCAGTGCTATAATGAAAAAGAACTGAGAGCAACTGGGAAAAAGTCATCTTTAGTTTGGTTAATGAGGGAAAATCTTTCTGAACAGGTCATACTACCACTGAGACCTAAAGGATGAGAAGGATCCAGCCATTTGGAGGGAGATATATAAGCAGAGAGAATTATACAACAAAGAACTAAAGAACAGTGGGGTTGTGAAAATAGTAGCCAAAGATCAAACCATACTGGGTCTCTGTCTATATCAAAGCATAGGATTTCATTCTGGTGAAATTTGGATTCTGCTAAGCAGAGGAGTATAATAGTCTGACATGCATAATTTTATATTTGACCCAGGCTTCTTTGTGTCATGTCCTGAAGTAGGAAATAAAGTGAAGAGACCAGGGAGAGACAAATCTAATAGCCAACTAAGACTGGAGGGTTGTTTAGACAGGATCCTAGCAGTGAGCAAAAAGTGCAGATGAACATATTTAGCCTGGATAAGCTTTTAATCAAGGTTTTTTTAATTATAAAAGTTAGGACACATTACTTATGCTACATGAAGATGTTATTAGAAAGTGAAAGGGGGGGACTTTCAAGATGGCGGAGGAGTACAACATGAAGATCACCTTCCTCCCCACAAATACATCAAAAATACATCCAAAAGAAAAAAGAATAAACAGAGACAAAAGAATAGGGACGGGCCCTGCACCAGTGGGAGGGAGCTGTGAAGGAGGAAAGGTTCCCACACACTAGAAGCCCCTTCACGGGTGGTACTGTGGGTGGCGGAGGGTGGGGAGCTTCGGAGCCACAGAGGAGAGCGCAGTAACAGGGGTGCAGAGGGCAAAGCGGAGAGTTTCCCGCACGGAGGATCGGTGCCGACCGGCACTCACCAGCCCGAGAGACCTGTCTGCTCACCCGCCGGGGCGGGCGGGGGCTGGGAGCTGAGGCTCGGGCTTCGGTCAGAAGCCAGGAGAGGACTGGGGTTGGCGGTGTGAACACAGCCTGAAGGGGCTCGTGCGCCACGGCTGGCCGGGAGGGAGTCCAGAAGTCTGGAGCTGCCGAAGAGGCAAGAGACCATTCTTTTGGGGTGCGCAAGCAGAGGGGACTCAGAGGACCACCTAAACGAGCTCCAGAGACAGGCATGAGCCGCGGCTATCAGCGTGGACCCCAGAGACGGGCATGAGATGCTAAGGCTGCTGCTGCCGCCACCAAGAAGCCTGTGTGCAAGCACAGGTCACTCTCCACACCTCCCCTCCCAGAAGCCTGTGCAGCCCACCAATGCCAGGGTCCTGTGACCCAGGGACAACTTTCCCGGGAGAACACACGCCACTCCTCAGGCTGGTGCGATGTCACGCCGGCCTCTGTCACCGCAGGCTTGCCCCGCATCCGTACCCCTCCCACCCCCAGGCCTGAGTGAGCCAGAGCCCCCGAATCAGCTGCTCGTTTAACACTGTTCTGTTAAAGAACACTAGGGGCAACCTACACGGTGTGGGGGTGGGGTGGCAAAATGAAAGCTGAACCCCAGGAGCTGTGCAAACAAAGAAGAGAAAGGGAAATTTCTCTGTGCAGCCTCAGGAGCAGTGGATTAAATCCTGACAATAAACTGGAGATACCTGCATCTGTGGAATACCGAAGAGACAATTAATCAACCCAAAACTGAGGTGGTGGACTTTGGGAGCAACTGTAGACTTGGGGTTTGCTTTCTGCGACTGACTTATTTCTGATATTTATGTTTATCTTGGTATAGGTTTTAGTGCTTCTTATCATTAGTGGATTTGTTTATTGGTTTGGTTGCTGTTTTTTAATTACTTTTTTATTTTAATAATTAAAAAAAATTTAATTTTATTTTTTTATTGTTTTTTTCTTTCTTTTTTTCTCTCTTTTCTTCTGAGCCATGTGGCTGACAGGGTCTTGGTGCTCTGGCCTGGTGTCAGGCCTGAGCCTCTGAGGTGGGAAACCCAAGTTCAGGACAGTGGACAAGCAGAGACCTCCTGGCCCCATGCAGTATCAATTGGCGAGGCTCTCTCAGAGATCTTCATGTCAACGCTAAGATGCAGCTCCACTCAATGACTAGCAAGCTCCAGTTCTGGACACCCCATGCCAAACAAGTAGCAAGACAGGAACATAGCTCCACCCATCAGCAGAGAGGCTGCTTAAAATCATACTAACTTCACAGACACCCCAAAACACACCACCTGATGGGGCCCTGCCCAACAGAAAGACAAGATCCAGCTCCACCCACTAGAACACAGGAACCAGCCCCCTCAACCAGGAAGCGTACACAAACCACAGAACCAACCTTACCCACTGGGGGCAGACATCTAAAACAACGGGAACTATGAAGTTAAGCAAAATGAGAAGACAGAGAAATCTTCAGGAGATGAAAGAGCAAGGTAAAAACCCATCAGACCAAACAAATGAAGAGGAAATAGGCAGTCTACCTGAAAAAGAATTCAGAATAATGATAGTAAAGATGATCTAAAATCTTGGAAACAGAACAGAGAAAATGCAAGAAACATTTAACAAGGACCTAGAAGAACTAAAGACAAAACAAGCAATGATGAACAACACAATAAATGAAATTGAAAATGCTCTACAATGAATCAATAGCAGAATAACTGAGGTAGAAGAACGGATAAATGACCTGGAAGATAAAATAGTGGAAATAACTACCACAGACAAAAATAAAGAAAAAAGAATGAAAATAATTGAAGACAGTCTCAGAGACCTCTGAGACAATATTAAATGCACCAACATTTGAATTATAGGGGTCTGATAAGAAGAGGAGAAAAAGAAAGGGTCTGAGAAAATATTTGAAAAGACTATAGTCAAATACTTCCCTAACATGGGAAAGGAAATAGTCAGTCAAGTCCAGGAAACACAGAGAGTCCCATACAGAATAAATCTAGGGAGAAACATGCCAAGACACATAATAATCAAACTATCAAAAATTAAATACAAAACAAAATATTAAAAACAGCAAGGGAAAAGCAATAAGTAACATACAAGGGAATCCCCATAAGGTTAATAGCTGATCTTTCAGTAGAAACACTGCAAGTCAGAAGGGAGTAGCAGAACATATTTAAAGTGATGAAAGGGAAAAATCTACAACCAAGATTACAGTACCCAGCAAGAATCTCATTCAGATTTGACGGAGAAATTAAAACCTTTACAGACAAGAAAAAGCTAAGAGAACTCAGCACCACCAAAACCAGCTTTACAACAAATGCTAAAGGAACTTCTCTAGGCAG
>NC_041217.1:10487203-10487742 GCF_002837175.3 Physeter macrocephalus | reverse complement strand
ACATAAGGCAAATACTAACAGCCATAAAAGGGGAAATCGACAGTAACCCAATCATAGAAGGGGACTTTAACACCTTACTTTCACCAATGGACAGATCATCCAAAATGAAAATAAATAAGGAAACACAGCTTTAAAAGACACATTAAACAAGTTGGACTTAATTGATATTTATAGGACATTCCAACCAAAAACAACAGAATACACTCTCTTCTCAAGTGCTCATTCTCTGGAACATTCTCCAGGATAGATCATATCTTGGGTCAAAAATCAAGCCTTGGTAAATTAAGGAAAATTGAAATCGTATCAAGTATCTTTTTCAAGCACAACACTATGAGACTAGATATCAATTACAGGAAAAAATCTGTAAAAATTACAAACACATGGAGCCTAAACAATACGCTACTAAATAATCAAGAGATCAATGAGGAAATCAAAAATTACCTAGAAACAAATGACAATGAAAACATGACAACCCAAAACCTATGGGATGCAGCAAAAGCAGTTCTAAGAGGGAAGTTTATAGCAATACAATCCTACCT
>NC_041217.1:10479371-10480996 GCF_002837175.3 Physeter macrocephalus | reverse complement strand
TAGTAAAGATGATCCAAAATCTTGGAAATAGAATGGAGAAAATACAACAAACATTTAACAAGGAACTAGAAGAACTAAAGAGCAAAAAACCAATGATGAGCAACACAATAAATGAAATTAAAAATTCTCTAGAAGGAATCAATAGCAGAATAAGTGAGGTAGAAGAACGGATAAGTGACCTGGAAGATAAAATAGTCGAAATAACTACCACAGAGCAGAATAAAGACAAAAGAATGAAAAGAATTGAGGACAGTCTCAGAGACCTCTGGGGCAACATTAAATGCACAAACATTTGAATTATAGGGGTCCCAGAAAAAGAAGAGAAAAAGAAAGGGTGTGAGAAAATATTTGAAGAGATTATAGTTGAAAACTTCCCTAACATGGGAAAGGAAATACTCAGTCAAGTCCAGGAACCACAGAGAGTCCAATACAGGATAAACCCAAGGAGAAACACCCCAAGACACATAGCAACAAATAACATACAGGGGAATCCCCATAAGTTTAACAGCTGAACTTTCAGCAGAAATTCTACAAGCCAGAAGGGAGTGGCAGGACATATTTAAAGTGATGAAAGGGAAAAACCTACAACAAAGATTACTCTACGTAGCAAAGGATCTCATTCAGATTTGACGGAGAAATTAAAACCTTTACAGACAAGAAAAAGCTAAGAGAACTCAGCACCACCAAAACCAGCTTTACAACAAATGCTAAAGGAACTTCTCTAGGCAGGAAACACAAGAGAAGGAAAAGATCTACAAAAATAAACCCAAAACAATTAAGAAAATGGTAACAGGAACATACATATTGATAATTACCTTAAATGTAAATGGATTAAATGCTCCAACCAAAAGACAAGACTGGCTGAATGGATACAAAAATAAGACCAATATACATGCTATCAATAAGAGACCCACTTCAGACCTGGGACACATACAGACTAAAAGTGAAAGGATGGGAAAAGATATTCCATGCAAATGGAAATCAAAGGAAACCTGGAGTATGAAATCTCATATCAGGCAAAACAGACTTTAAAATAAAGACTATTACAAGAGACAAACAAGAACACTACACAATGATCAAGGGATGAATCCAAGAAGATATAACAATTGTAAATATTTATGCACCCACCTCAATACATAAGGCAAATTCTAACAGCCATAAAAGGGGAAATCGACAGTAACCCAATCATAGAAGGGGACTTTAACACCTTACTTTCACCAATGGACAGATCATCCAAAATGAAAATAAATAAGGAAACACAGCTTTAAAAGACACATTAAACAAGTTGGACTTAATTGATATTTATAGGACATTCCAACCAAAAACAACAGAATACACTCTCTTCTCAAGTGCTCATTCTCTGGAACATTCTCCAGGATAGATCATATCTTGGGTCAAAAATCAAGCCTTGGTAAATTAAGGAAAATTGAAATCGTATCAAGTATCTTTTTCAAGCACAACACTATGAGACTAGATATCAATTACAGGAAAAAATCTGTAAAAATTACAAACACATGGAGCCTAAACAATACGCTACTAAATAATCAAGAGATCAATGAGGAAATCAAAAATTACCTAGAAACAAATGACAATGAAAACATGACAACCCAAAACCGATGGGATGC
>NC_041217.1:10401631-10479303 GCF_002837175.3 Physeter macrocephalus | reverse complement strand
AGCAATTAGACAAAGAAGAACAAAAAAACCCCAAAGTTAGCAGAAGGAAAGAAATCATAAAGATCATATAAGAAATTAATGATAAAGAAATGAAGGAAACAATAGCAAAGATCAATAAAACTAAAAGCTGGGTCTTTGAGAAGATAAACAAAATAGATAAGCCACTAGCCAGACTCACCAAGAAAAAAAGGGAGATGACTCAGATCAACAGAATTAGAAATGAAAAAGGAGAAGTAACAACTGACATTGCAGAAATACAAAGGATCATGAGGGATTACTACAAGCAACTATACGCCAATAAAATGGAAAACTTGGAAGAAATGGACAAATTCTTAGAAAAGCACAACCTTCCGATACTGAACCGAGAAGAAATAGAAAATATCAACAGACCAATCACAAGCAATAAAATTGAAACTGTGATGAAAAATCTTCCAACAAACAAGAGCCCAGGACCAGATGGCTTCACAGGCGAATTCTATCAAACATTTAGAGAAGAGCTAACACCTATTCTTCTCAGACTCTTCCAAAATACAGCAGAGGGAGGAACACTCCCAAACTCATTCTACAAGGCCAGCATCACCCTGATAGCTGAACCAGACAGAGCTGTCACAAAAAAAGAAAACAACAGGGCAGTATCACTGATGAACAGAGATGCAAAAATCGTCAGCAAAATACTAGCAAACAGAATCCAACAGCACATTAAAAGGATCATACACCATGATCATGTGGGCTTTATCCTAGGAAAGCAAGGATTCTTCAATATATGCAAATCAATCCATGTGATAAACCATATTAACAAATTGAAGGAGAAACACCATAGGATCATCTCAATAGATGCAGAAAAATCTTTCGAAAAAATTCAACAGCCAATTATGATAAAAACTCTCCAGAAAGTAGGCATAGAGTGAACTTAATGCATCATAATAAAAGGACATATATGACAAACCCATAGCCAGCATCATTCTCAATGGCGAAAAACTGAAACTATTTCCTCTAAAATCAGGAACAAGACAAGGATGCCCACGCTCACCACTATTATTCAACATAGTTTTGGAAGTTTTAGCCACAGCAATCAGAGAAGAAAAAGAAATAAAAGGAATCCAAATTGAAAAAGAAGAAGTAAAGCTGTCACTGTTTGCAGATGACATGATACTATACATAGAGAATCCTAAAGATGCTACCAGAAAACTACTAGAGCTAATCAATGAATTTGGTAAAGTAGCAGGATACAAAATTAATGCACAGAAATCTCTGGCATTCTTATACACTAATGATGAAAAATCTGAGAGTGAAATTAAGAAAACACTCCCATTTACCACGGCAACAAAAAGAATAAAATATCTAGGAATAAACCTACCTAAGGAGACAAAAAACTTGTATGCAGAAAACTATAAGACACTGATGAAAGAAATTAAAGATGATACAAATAGGTGGAGAAATATACCATGTTCTTGGATTGGAAGAATCAACATTGTGAAAATGACTCTACTACCCAAAGCAATCTACAGATTCAATGCAATCCCTATCAAACTACCACTAGCATTTTTTACAGAACTAGAAAAAAAAATTTCACAATTTGTATGGAAACACAAAAGACCCCAAATAGCCAAAGCAATCTTGAGAACGAAAAATGGAGCTGGAGGAATCAGGCTCCCTGACTTCAGACTATACTACAAGGCTACAGTAATCAAGACAGTATGGTACTGGCACAAAAACAGAAATATAGATCAATGGAACAGGATAGAAAGCCCAGAGATAAACCCACACACATATGGTCACCTTATCTTTGATAAAGGAGGGAAGGATATACAGTGGAGAAAAGACAGCCTCTTCAATAAGTGGTGCTGGGAAAACTGGACAGCTACATGTAAAAGTATGAAATTAGAACAATCCCTAACACCACACACAAGAATAAACTCAAAATGGGTTAAAGACCTAAATGTAAGGCCAGACACTATCAAACTCTTAGAGGAAAACATAGGCAGAACACTCTATGGCATAAATCACAGCAGGATCCTTTTGGACCCATCTCCTAGAGAAATGCAAATAAAAACAAAAAAAAACAAATGGGACCTAATGAAACTTAAAAGCTTTTGCACAGCAAAGGATACCATAAACAAGACCAAAAGACAACCCTCAGAACGAGAGAAAATATTTGCAAATGAAGCAACTGACAAAGGATTCATATCCAAAATTTAGAAGCCACACATGCAGCTCAATACCAAAAAACAGACAACCCAATCCAAAAATGGCCAGCAGAACTAAATAGACATATCTCCAAAGAAGAGACACAGATTGCCAACAAACACATGAGAGAAATGCTCAACATCATTAATCATTAGAGAAATGCCAACCCAAACTACAATGAGGTATCATCTCACACCGGTCAGAATGGCCATCATCAAAAACTCTAGAAACAATAAATGCTGTAGAGGGTGTGCAGAAAAGGGAACACTCTTGCACTGCTGCTGGGAATGTCAATTGATACAGCCACAATGGAGAACACTATGGAGTTTCCCTAAAAAACTACAAATAGAACTACCATACGAACCCGCAATCCCACTACCTGGCATATACCCTGAGAAAACCATAATTCAAAAAGAGTCATGTACCAAAATGTTCATTGCAGCTCTATTTACGATAGCCAGGACATGGAAGCATGTTAAGTGTCCATCAACAGATGAATGGATAAAGAAGATGTGGCACATATATACGATGGAATATTACTCAGCCACAAAAAGAAATGAAACGGAGTTATTTGTAATGAGGTGGATAGAACTGGAGTCTGTCATACAGAGTGAAGTAAGTCAAGAGGACCAAAAAAATATCGTATGCTAACACATATATATGGAATCTAAGGAAAAAAAATGTCATGAAGACTTTACCGGTAGGACGGGAATAAAACACAGACCTATTAGAGCATGGACTTGAGCATACGGGGAGGGGGAAGGGTAAGCTGTGACGAAGTGAGAGAGTGGCAAGGACATATATACACTACCAAATGTAAATTAGATACCTAAAGGGAAGCTGCCGCATAGCACAGGGAGATCACCTCTGTGCTTTTTGACCACCTAGAGAGGTGGTATAGGGAGGGTGGGAGGGAGGGTGACGCAAGAGGGAAGAGATATGGGAACATATGTATATGGATAACTGATTCACTTTGTTGTAAAGCAGAAACTAACACACCATTGTAAAAGAGATATACTCCAATAAAGATGTTTAAAAAATAATAATAAAATAAAATACAAGTCGATGTACTCGATTGGGCTGCCTGGTGAAATAATTGTCACCACTATTATTCAACATAGTTTTGGAAGTTTTAGCCACAGCAATCAGAGAAGAAAAAGAAATAAAAGGAATCCAAATTGAAAAAGAAGAAGTAAAGCTGTCAGTGTTTGCAGATGAGATGATACAATACATAGAGAATCCTAAAGATGCTACCAGAAAACTACTAGAGTTAATCAATGAATTTGGCAAAGTAACAGTATACAAAATTAATTCACAGAAATCTCTTGCATTCTTATACTCTAATGATGAAAAATCTGAAAGAGAAATTAAAGAAATACTCCCATTTACCACTGCAATAAAAGGAATAACATATCTAGGAACAAACCTACCTAAGGAGACAAAAGACATTTATACCAAAAACTATAAGACACTGATGAAAGATGTATTAAACATGATACAAACAGATGGAGAGGCATACCATATTCTTGGACTGGACAAATCAACATTGTGAAAATGACTATACTACCCAAAGCAATCTACAGATTCCATGCAATCCCCATCAAACTACTAAGGGAATTTTTCACAGAACTAGAACAAAAAATTTCACAATTTGTATGGAAACACAAAAGACCCCGAATAGCCAAGGCAATCTTGAGAAAAATAATCGGAGCTGGAGGAATCAGGCTCCCTGACTTCAGACTATAATACAAAGCTACAGGAATCAAGACAGTATGGTAGTGGCACAAAAACAGAACTATAGATTAATGGAACAGGAGAGATAAACCCACACACATATGGTCACCTTATCTTTGATAAAGGACACAGAATATACAATGGAGAAAAGACAGCCTCTTTAATAAGTGGTGCTAGGAAAACCGGACAGCTACATGTAAAAGATTGAAATTAGAACACTTCCTAACACCATACACAAAAATAAACTCAAAATGGATTAAAGACCTAAATGTAAGGCCAGACACTGTAAAACTCTTAGAGGAAAACATAGGCAGAACACTCCATGACATAAATCACAGCAAGATCCTTTTTGACCCACCTCCTAGAGAAATGGAAATAAAAACAAAAATAAACAAATGGGACCTAATGAAACTTAAAAGCTTTTGCACAGCAAAGGAAACCATAAGCAGGACAAAAAGACAACCCTCAGAATGGGAGAAAGTATTTGCAAAGGAAGCAACTGACAAAAGATTAATCTCCAAAATATACAAGGAGCTCATGCACCTCGATGTCAAAAAAACAAACAACCCAATCCAAATAGGGCAGAAAATCTAAAGAGACATTTCTCCAAAGAAGATATACAGATATACAGATATTGTTGCCAATAAACACATGAAAGGATGCTCAACATCACTAATCATCAGAGAAATGCAAATCAAAACTACAACGAGGTATCACCTCACACCAGTCAGAATAGCCATCATCAAAATATCAAGCAACAATAAATGCTGGAGAGGGTGTGGAGAAAAGGGAACCCTCTTGCACTGTTGGTGGGAATGTAAATTGATACAGCCACTATGGAGAACAGTATGGAGATTCCTTAAAAAACTAAAAATTGAGCTACCATATGAGCCAGCAATCCCACTACTGGGCATATACCCTGAGAAAACCATAATTCAAAAAGAGTCATGTACCACAATGTTCACTGCAGCACTATTTACAATAGCCAGGACATGGAAGTAACCTAAGTGTCCATTGACTGATGAATAGATAAAGAAGTTGTGGCACATATATACAATGGAATATTACTCAGCCATAAAAAGAAACATAATTGAGTTTTTGTAGTGAGGTGGATGGACCTAGAGTCTGTCATACAGAGCGAAGTAAGTCAGAAAGTAACACAAATACCATATGCTAACACATATATATGGAATTTTTAAAAAAATTGGTTCTGAAGAACCTAGGGTCAGGACAGGAATAAAGACAGAGGCGTTGAGAATGGACTTGAGGACACAGGGAGGGCGAAGGGTAAGCTGGGACGAAGTGAGAGAGTGGTATGACATATATACACTACCAAATGTAAAATAGATAGCTAGTGGGAAGCAGCTGTATAGCATGGGGAGATCAGCTCAGTGCTTTTTGTCCACCTAGAGGATTAATATAGGGAGGGTGGGTGGGAGATGCAAGAGGGAGGGGATATGGGGATATATGTATACGTATATCTGATTCACTTTGTTATACAGCAGAAACTAACACCACGCTGTAAAGCAATTATACTCCAATAAAGATGCTAAAAAAAAAAAAATAAGAGTGAAAGAATGAGAGAAATTTGTTTCAAGCTTATTCTTTGTAGTAGGAAAAAATTATTCTCTCTGAGATACTACATTCTGCAAAATATAGTAACTGTTATGAAGCCTGTTTTAGAGAATAATGTAATTGTTTCCCAAAGAAGAGACAACATCAAGTAACATTAGCCTAAAATTTGAAATATAAATTTGTAAACTAATTAAAATTGCCACTTGTATGCATCGTTTGTTAGAGTAATTTTTGAAAGGACATGCCTCTCTAATTTTTCTAAATAGTAATATCAGTATACCAACAATTATAGAGAGCTTTAGTAGTTTTGAAACAATTTCACATACATGATAGTTCAATTTTATCACAACATTGATATATATTTGGGGAAAATGAGACTCAATTTGATTTTCTTGACCTCATGACAAGGAGTCTAAACTCTATATATTATATTGGTAAATCAATGTAAAATTTACATATAATGTAATAGTAGACATTAAATGCAGTTCTAAGGATCAAATGATAAAAAATATAAAAGAAATTAGAATCATGCCTAATTCATAGGAGGCAATCCATAAGCATTAGTTATTATTTGAATGTTTATTATACAGTAAGTCGTGAATATATTTCCCTTACAAAAATAGGCAAAATTAAACTCAAAGCTAAAAATGCAGTACTGTTTATTTAAATTTCATAGGAATAACCCAAAAACCTTGTCCAAATGTAGATTCCCAGTTCCCCAGTGATATTACAGTAGTTCCCTAAGGAATTTTTTTAATTGAATTTATTTATTTTATTTATTTATTTTTGGCTGTGTTGGGTCTTCATTGCTGCACTCGGGCTTTCTTAGTTGCAGCGAGCGGGGGCTACTCTTCATTGCGGTGCGCGGGCTTCTCATTGCAGTGGCTTCTCTTGTTGTGGAGCACGGGCTCTAGGCACACAGGTTTCAGTAGTTGTGGCACAAGGGCTCAGTATTTGTGGCTCATGGGCTCTAGAGCGCAGGCTCAGTAGTTGTGGCACATGGGCATAGTTGCTCCGTGGCAGGTGGGATCTTCCTGGTCCAGGGATTGAACCCGTGTCCCCTGCATTGGCAAGTGGATTCTTAACCACTGCGCCACCAGGGAAGTCCAGGAATTTGTATAAGAACTCTTTAGGATAGATATTCTGATTCAAGTGATGTTTGAGAAACAAAAAAAAAAATCAAATTCTGTTTGCATATGCAACATGTGCAACACAACTTTAAGTCACTTTATGCATGATGATCATTTAATACTTAACTATCAAGTGATGAGTAGAAAGAGTAATTACTAGATTTTAGGCAGTGTGCCAAATCCTTTCATATGTCACCTTATTTAATCCTCACTACCTCCGAGTTAGTTATTGTAACAATACCTGCTAGTATGTGATGGCGGCTAGAAAAAAAAAAAATAAGAGTGAAAGAATGAGAGAAATTTGTTTCAAGCTTATTCTTTGTAGTAGGAAAAAATTATTCTCTCTGAGATACTACATTCTGCAAAATATAGTAACTGTTATGAAGCCTGTTTTAGAGAATAATGTAATTGTTTCCCAAAGAAGAGACAACATCAAGTAACATTAGCCTAAAATTTGAAATATAAATTTGTAAACTAATTAAAATTGCCACTTGTATGCATCGTTTGTTAGAGTAATTTTTGAAAGGACATGCCTCTCTAATTTTTCTAAATAGTAATATCAGTATACCAACAATTATAGAGAGCTTTAGTAGTTTTGAAACAATTTCACATACATGATAGTTCAATTTTATCACAACATTGATATATATTTGGGGAAAATGAGACTCAATTTGATTTTCTTGACCTCATGACAAGGAGTCTAAACTCTATATATTATATTGGTAAATCAATGTAAAATTTACATATAATGTAATAGTAGACATTAAATGCAGTTCTAAGGATCAAATGATAAAAAATATAAAAGAAATTAGAATCATGCCTAATTCATAGGAGGCAATCCATAAGCATTAGTTATTATTTGAATGTTTATTATACAGTAAGTCGTGAATATATTTCCCTTACAAAAATAGGCAAAATTAAACTCAAAGCTAAAAATGCAGTACTGTTTATTTAAATTTCATAGGAATAACCCAAAAACCTTGTCCAAATGTAGATTCCCAGTTCCCCAGTGATATTACAGTAGTTCCCTAAGGAATTTTTTTAATTGAATTTATTTATTTTATTTATTTATTTTTGGCTGTGTTGGGTCTTCATTGCTGCACTCGGGCTTTCTTAGTTGCAGCGAGCGGGGGCTACTCTTCATTGCGGTGCGCGGGCTTCTCATTGCAGTGGCTTCTCTTGTTGTGGAGCACGGGCTCTAGGCACACAGGTTTCAGTAGTTGTGGCACAAGGGCTCAGTATTTGTGGCTCATGGGCTCTAGAGCGCAGGCTCAGTAGTTGTGGCACATGGGCATAGTTGCTCCGTGGCAGGTGGGATCTTCCTGGTCCAGGGATTGAACCCGTGTCCCCTGCATTGGCAAGTGGATTCTTAACCACTGCGCCACCAGGGAAGTCCAGGAATTTGTATAAGAACTCTTTAGGATAGATATTCTGATTCAAGTGATGTTTGAGAAACAAAAAAAAAAATCAAATTCTGTTTGCATATGCAACATGTGCAACACAACTTTAAGTCACTTTATGCATGATGATCATTTAATACTTAACTATCAAGTGATGAGTAGAAAGAGTAATTACTAGATTTTAGGCAGTGTGCCAAATCCTTTCATATGTCACCTTATTTAATCCTCACTACCTCCGAGTTAGTTATTGTAACAATACCTGCTAGTATGTGATGGCGGCTAGTCCCATGTTTGCCTCACTTTAAAATGTATTCTAGTTCCAATTCAACACAAGTAGGCTACTCAGCATCATGCCCTCTTTTGAGAGGGGGACTTCTAATATTTATGGAGTATTCAAGGCTTCTAAGGTTTATGAGAGATGGAGAGACGCTAAGTAGATATCTTTCCAATCTCTTGCTTTCAGGCAAGACCATGACTGAAGGTGAGATGGTCATAAACCTGAACCTTGTATGAATATATTATATTATACAAATAGAATAGCCCTATACTTTAACCCTCAAAATACTGGTAATATTAAAATAAGGGTATTTTAACAGTAAAGAATGGAATCATACATGACCATATGCCTAATAAGGACAGGCTAATATTTAGGTGAGTACAGTTTTATCTATTTTCCAATATTTAGGACAGAAAAATTCCCCCAATTGAATAGCACTTTAAAATTCAAAACCATACTCACTACCAGGTTATCTATACTTATATCTTAATAAATAAATGAATAAATATACTCATACATGTATTCTGAATTATTCTGCATATACATAAATATATCTTAACATATATATTAAGGATTTGAATTATTCAGAAAAATATATACATTTAATATATTAAATAAATATATATATTTAAATGGAACCTTTGATTTTTGTGATCTTATGTGATTCTTTAGCCAGAAATATCAATCTTAAAGTTATATATGTAAGAATTCCCCTACATAAGGAAAAGTACTAGAAAAGGAAAACAATATATTCTGCTTTATTTTCATTCATTCATTCAATTATTCATACAATCAACAGTTTTAAATTGAACTTAACATATGCCAAAATGCAAGAATATAATGACAAAAAATAAGGAATCACTGTTCTTAAGAAACTTGCAGTCCAGTGGAGAGAAATTACAATATAAAAGAAATTATGATGTAATTAGTGCTAGAACAATTAAGAGTATATTTAAAGAAACAAGAAAACACTTAGAAAAATGAGCTAATCAGTCCTGAGGGGTCAAAGAGTTTCCTGAGAAGCTTATATCTCAGATGAATCACTATAAGATAAAGAAATGACCTGAATAATTTGAGAAAAACAGAGGATTATGCAAAAAATAAGAACTTATTAGGTAATGTATATGTGTGTATCTATATATGTATACATATAAATGATACACACATATATTTTTAATTAATTTCAAGATTAATTTTATGCTAGAAGTCTCAAAACCAATCAATTTTACAAAATGAATCATGAGTTATATAAAAGCATAGTAACAGATCCATACAGCCAGATTGCTTTTATATTTGAAGGAAAATTAAATGGGAATAATATTAAATTTGTATTAAACACAATTAGCCAAAACCCCTCCATATATATCTTACAAATATATTAATTAAGCCCAAAGTAACTTTTTTTTCTGGATAGACAATGGGTTTTCTTATAGATGGAGTTGCTGTATGACTTTAGTTAAAAACATAATATTGTTTCAGTCCTTTGCTAGGTACCAATCATTATCCACTGCTTTCATTTCTCTAGATTTTAATATATGAATGCTCTGCTCCTTAACTCAGTGTTTTATATCTTTTATCTAGAGTAAGGTTGCCTAAATTAGTAATCAAAAAACTCAGAAAATAAAATTCCTGGACTTGATAAAATTCCTGGACTTGATGGCTTCACAGGAGAATTCTATCAAACATATAAAGGAAAGCTAATATCTATTTTTCTCAGAATATTCCAAAAATTGAGGACAATAGAACACTCAAAAATTTTTCTATGAGGCCAACATTACACTGATATCAAAACCAGAAAAAGAAACTAGAAAAAAAAAATCACAAGACAATATCTCTGATGAATACAAATGAAAAAATCCTCAACAAAATATTAGCAAACCTAATTTAATAATATATAAAAGGATCATACATCATGACAGAGTGGGATTTATTCTAGGCATGCAAACATGGTTCAATATTCACAAATCAATCAATGTGACAATATTCAACATCCATTCATGATAAAAACTCTCATAAAGTTGGTACACAGCGAACATATCTTAACATAATAATGGCATTTATGACAAACCC
The DNA here is from genome assembly GCF_002837175.3 of Physeter macrocephalus. Lineage (NCBI taxonomy): Eukaryota > Metazoa > Chordata > Mammalia > Artiodactyla > Physeteridae > Physeter > Physeter macrocephalus. The sequence continues at coordinate 10,468,930 of NC_041217.1, read as the reverse complement.
ACGGCTAACGTCATACTCAAAGGTGAAAAAGTGAAAGCTTTTCCTCTAAGATCAGGAACAAGATAAGGATACCCCTCTTGCTACTTCTACTTAACATAGTATTGGAAGTCCTAGGAACAGTAATCACACAATAAAAAGGAATAAAAGGCATCTTAATTGGAAGGGAAGAAGTAAAACTATCACTATTTGCAGATGACATGATACTATGTATAGGAACCCAAAAGTCTCCCCCCCCACAAAGTTATTAGAACTAATAAATAAATTCAGTATAGTTACAGGATACAAGACTAATATACAGAAATCTGTTGCTTTTCCATACACTAATAATGAATGATCAGAAAGAGGAAGCAAGAAAATAATCCCATTTACGATTACATCAAAAAGAATGAAATACCTAAGAATAAACTTAACCAAGGAGATGAAAGACCTATATTGTGAAAACTATAAAACACTGATGAAGGAAATTGAAGATGATTCAAAAAATGGAAAGCTATCCCAAGTTCATGGATTGGAAGAATAGTTAATATGTCCATAATACCCAAAGCGATTTAAAGATTTAATGCAACCCCTATCTAAATACTCATGCTATTTTTCATGGAATTAAAATAAGTAATCCTAAACTTTATGCAGAACCTCAAAAGACCCTGAATTTACAAAGCAATCTTGAGAAAAGAGAACAAAGCTAGAGGCATCACGTATGCTGACTTTAGACTATATTACAAAGCTATAGTAATCAAAACAGTATTGTACTGGCACAGAAACAAGACACATAAATCAACTGAACAGAACAGAGAGCCCAGAATAAACTCACACACCTACGGTCAATTAATCTATGACAAAGGAGGTAAAAATAAACAATGGGGAAAAGAGAGTCTCTTCAATAGTGATGCTTATTCCACTAGACAGCTGCATGTAAAAGAATAAAATTAGAACATTTTCTCACACCACATATAAAAATAAACTCAAAATGGATTAAAGACCCAAATGTAAAACCTAAAACCATAAAACTCCTAAAAGAGAATGTAGGCAAAACACACTTTGACATAAATTGTAGCAATAAATTGTTGAATCTGTCTCCTAAGGCAAGGGAAACAAAACCAAAAATAAACAAATACAGCCTTATTAAACTTAAAATATATGCACAGCAAAGGAAACCATAAACAAAAAGAAAAGGCAACTTACCAAATGGGAGAAAATACTGACAAATGATATGAGATTTGGGGTTAATATTCAAAATATATAAACAGCTAATACAACTCAATTAAAAAAATCCAATTAAAAATAGGCCAACGAGCTGTACAGACTTTTTTTTCAAAGAAGACATATAGATGGACAGCAGGCACACAAAAAGATGCTCAGCATTACTAATCATTAGAGAAATGCAAATCAAAATCACAATGAGATATCAACTCACATCTGTCAGAATGGCTATCATCAAAAAGACCACAAATAACAAATGTTGGCAAGGATGTGAAGAAAAGGAACCCTTGTACACTGTTGATGGGAATGTAAATGGTACAGCTGCTATGGAAAACTGTAAGGAGGTGCCTCAAGACACTAAAAACAGAAGTACCATAAGATCCATCAGTTCCACTCCTGGGTATACACCCAAAGAAAACAAAAGCCCTAATTCCTTTCTTTAATATTTTGTTTTTCCCCTTTTGGGAGCCAGACATTAAAGACTAGGACATTCCAAAAAACCTCACATATGGGGAAATTAGAAAATCACCACAAACACAGAGAGAAAGGCACAGACTCAGAAAAATATGTGAGAAGACCTGGAGTTTACAGGTCAGGCTGATCCTCACCATGGAAACAGCTGACAACATTTTTTTTTAAAAAAAAAAAAGCAAAACAAAACAAAAACAAAAACAGCATATCTTAGGGGAAGAAGAAGAAGCAGATATCAATTTTCCAACAACAACAACAAAACACACGGCATACAAAGAAACTAAAAGTATGGCCAATTCAAAGCAAAAAACAACAACAACAAAAGCAACAAAAATTATCTCAGAAAAAAGGCCAGATGTTGGACCTACTAGACAAAGCCTTTAAAACAACTGGGTTAAAAATGTTTCAACAAACTAAAAGAAGACATGAGGAAGGTCAAGAAAATCATGTGTGAATAAAATGGAGATATTCAAAGACAAAGAAAGAATCCTGAAAGCCGCAAAAGAGAAGAAATTCATCACATACAGGGGATCCTCCCAAATATTTTTGCAGATTTCTCATTAAAAATTTTGGATGTCAGAAGGCAGTGGGCTGGTACAAGACTGTGGTTGCCATGGGTTCAGAGTGGTTCATAGTATTGGATCTCCTGAAGAACAGGAGATTTTTATGGTGGATAAATTACTCTGAATGATAGTGTAATGATGGATACATAGTACTGTGCGTTTGTAAAAACCCCTAGAACTTTACAGCGCAATGAGAAAACCTTAATGTACACAATTTAAAAACAAATTCATTTAGGAGGTCAGGGAATCCCAGGAAGGAATGCAGACTGTGAGAAAGGAATCAAACTGTATTGAAAATGAAACAATATCACTGAAGGGGGTGCTGACCTGAGTAACTTTGGAAATGATATGATTCTGTAAGACTAGAGGCAAAAATCACATGCACAGAAATATTTCACTTTTCCAGATAAAGTTGTATCCCACAAGGGTATGAGTTCAATTCTGATATTACTATACATGTACACTGAAATTTAAAAATTAAGTAAATTGATACCATACTGTTAGGAACCAAGTTTCTTACTTTTGAAGGGAAAAATTACAGATAACCAAGGCAATAAGGCTAGAAGGATCATACAGCAATGAATTAGAGTCGGGGAGGTCAGTATGAACTTATTTTTAGCTCAGTATAGGCACAGATGGTTACATATAGAAATATTTATAGACATGTGTAAGGTTAGTATACATTCATATATTTCCTGCCCTGTCAGGTTACAGCCCTACAAGAAATAACACTTCAGTAGTAACAGTGTACATGTTGTACCCAGATCTTTGTTTTGTAAAGCATTTTTAATAAAATGAAACAAGGTACCTTGGAGAAGTAGCTGATTCTAGGACTGGACAGGAAACTTCTAAGATGGACATGAAGCATCTTGTAGCAACAGAAATTAAGGAATTCTGAAAATATAAACAAACACAAAACACAAATAAATAATAAAAGAAACCATAATCATGGAGTATGTCAAAGGGACACAGGATACAAGTGAAAGAGTTCCCAATAGCCAAAGCTGTAACAATTTGAGCAATAAAATAAAGTAGTATTGGATTATAAATGTAAGTATAAAATACATGTCCAAGTGTCCACACTGAAGCAAATAAATTATTAAATAAATAAATGAACAAAGGAGAAGAGATGAAACTTCTGTGTGGAATTCCAGATAATTCATGTAGATGTTCTTCCCTCAGAGTCATGCATGTTAAATCATCGTCTTCTGGAAAGCCTTATTAAAATTACTAATATTAGATTTACATGCTTTGTTAGTATTTTTGAGTCACCTGACTTTAGTGTAATCAATGATGTTACTACAACCCTCCCTGCACATTAATGCTGCAAAACATTTACAATTTTCACTACTTCCCATTCATCAACATTCTTTAAAATTGAAAATTCAGTATTTGATTTGTTCATTAAATATATAGTTCTGTTTCATTGTTTTTAATAACAAAACCCAGGTGGTTTATTGAAAATGAAGAAACAAATTACCAAAAAATAACATAAATAAATAGATTTCAATGTGCAGTGTACAATAAATGATGCTACCATTGACAGAAGAGAGTTCAAGTTATGTTCAATACATCCAATGGTAGGTTGCTTATCCTCTACTTCAGGCACATGTCATTTCCCACAGATCTAGCCAACTTGGCACAATTTGCTGTTTCACCCAAAGGTTAGTAGACACAATAGTATCAAATATCTCTTCCACCACTATCTGAAAATAGAATAAATTGTCTCTCCCTGGCCACTTACACCCCAATAACTCTTCAATATTTTAGGGAATGCCCTCCTTTCATTGAAAGGAAAGTGTAATTATATTGAGTCTGGAAAGACGAAGTGAAAACAAATACAGTTGTCTACCAGATTTAGTCAAATATTATTCTGAATATATACCGGTCACTGCAAATGCATTTCATTTACAATTAGAAGAGACGAGAGAAAAAGGAATAGGTAAAAAAATGACAGTCTCCTCAAACTACCATGGGTTATTTTAGTACAACAATTAATTATAAGATAGATAAGAGTCTACTAAGAATGAACTTTCAAGGACAAATACTAAAGTAGAAAGCATGCCAGGAGAACAGATGTAAGTCATCACAATTCTGGGAAAAACAAAATATATTTTTCATCCTGTGTATATGCTTTCTTTTATTATTTTAACTTTCATTCTTAAATTTTTTTGAGATATTTTAATATATTATATTTCACCTGTTCTATTAGTAGAATGCATTTAATTGTGTGCTTTTATTTTTAAGTATATAGGTTTAAATATTGAAATTACCAAATTATTCCTACCAAATTCTTATTAAAGTACATTGAATTTTCTTTCAATAAATATAATTCTCTTTATTTATGAATATTCTAGAATCACAATTTTTAAAGTTTTAAAACAATAATCATAAAACATGATTTTATGGAGAATACCCATATCTACATATAAAATAGATTAAACAAATAATGTTGAGATAGTTTCTAAATCCAAATAGAAAAATGATATTAAACATTACCTCAAAGGACATACAACAGTCTAATCCAGAGTAATCATCTTTCCTAAAATCCATTTTGTCTCTTTGGTTAGCTGTCTAAAATATTTGCCACCTTTCTCCCAGTAAATGATATAATTTGTCCAATTTTCTGAGCTTTATTGCAAAAAAAAAAAAAAAAGTAAAAATACTGTCTTACTTAGGTTTACTTGCTGCATTGGGAGCAACTCTGAAAAGGAAGGTCTTCCTGTCTGTCACATCTGAGCCCCTATCACTTGCCAGATTTACGGAAATGTTCTATAGTCAATTAAGCTGATGGTGTTTTTCAGTGACATCCAATTGAACTTAGGTTCCAACTATATAATCAACACTGAGAGGACTCACTATCATCAGAAAAGGGTAACAGAAAATATGCCTTTTTTTTTCTCCCCTTCTTATGTCTTCTTAAGAAACCAGGAAGAATTGGTGGTTAAGTAGTTCATTGCCTGTCACTAGATGTGAATGAATATTTGACAGATTCCTTCAGTTCCCTTAAATTCTAGAACTGCTAGACTAGAAAATAAAGTATAAAATTTCAAGACAGTAGTGAAAGAAATTGGTGATTTGTCTTAAAATGGGAAAAAGGGGAAATGAGTTCATTGATAACTATTACTTACTGCAAGTAAAAAACTGAAGTACAGGACAAATACTACTTAAATATTCTGAATAAAAAGTTTGATAACTAGAGAAGGAAAAGAACCAGTCATGTAAAATTTCAAATAAATATAATATTATTAAAGTAAATTACTGAGATTATAAAAATATATTTTTAAAAGACTATTTTATAATGTGACAAATTGATGTACTTTTTTACATCCTCACAATGAAAAACATCAGATGCTTGCTTTATGCTTCCTGCATTATTCTTCTCTCTCCATAAAATGTCCACTTAGTGGTCTAACTGAATTTTGGACACTGGCAATTTAGGGTTGAAATAAGGACTCCATCATTCACTAGCTGAAAAATGCCTAAGTTATTTCTAAGCCTCAGTTTTATGTGTAAAATAAGAAAACAATACCTACCACATAGAAGTGATGGGTGGATGACATGGAATTTTACATGAAAATGCTTAAACTATTAAAATTATAGAGTTAGAAAAGATGTGATATGATAGAAATATTAGTAGTACATAGTTTTCTTATCAGATAAAAAAAAGTAGCCAACTGTAAAATGTCTTGCCTGTTAGTTTGTGTGAGTGTGTCCTATGGGTTGATCTGCATCCTTCCCAAGATTTGTATGTTAAGTGCTCTCACCCAGTACCTACCTCAGAATGTGATCTTATTTGGGAATAGGGTTGTCGCAGCTCTAGTTAGTTAAGATTTCATTATACTGGAGTAGGGTAGGCCCTCCTCCAATCAATCTGACATGACATGTCCTTATGAAGAGGGGAAATTTGGACACAGACACATTCAGGAAGAACTCACTAGAAAACGAATACAGGTTCTGTTGCCAGTGCATGGTTTTCTACAGAGTTGGACTGTCCTTATTTGAAATCTCCATACATTGCTTAAATTTACCTAATCCATCCTCTACCAATTTAATTTACTGCTGTATTGATTAATTTTTAACCTTTTTTTTTACCTTATATCTAAAATATTTGGGTATAAATAACCCTCATTGACCCCTACTACAAAGTTATCTTTCTTATAACTTAATTATTAGGATTTATCCTAATAATTTATCTTTAGCACATTAACATATTAAGACTGAAGATCCTAATTTCTGAAATAAGACTTAGGAGATTTGGAGGTCTCTTTTTATAAAATGAGGAGGACCAGAAATGTCATGGTGCTTGATAGTTTTCTTCCAAAGGCAAAAAAAAAAAAAAAAAATCTTCTTCAATTATCCACTCCTTTGGGATATTTTCCTAACAAACTTCTCTAAGTTTACCATTTTAAGTAACTAATCATAATTATCTGTTTCATTCAGCAACTACAGTAATTCTTTTAAAAACATATCTCCAAGTTGTCCTTTATTGAAAACCACACTTAGAATCTCAGTCACACAATGACCCACCAGGCTTTATTTCTCCTATATAGGATTGATATTTCATATTTATATGATCAATTTTTAATCTCATTTCAATAAAATGAAGCTTTAAGAGAACAAGGATTTTTGTTTGTTCAGTGTGATCAACAGCACCTAGAGAAATGATCACGTGTGTTTTCCTGCAACATTATATCCTTAGCTCATATGCGTCTGTAACCACAAAAGTATTTAGTAAATTATTTAATAATAAGTGCATGAATGATTGACAATATTCACTGAATACCAGGCATCATGCAGATGCAGTGCATATTGCAAGGAAACAAACATGGTCATGATTTATAGGAGCTTACAGTCTGGAGAGGAAGATACACTTTGGCCAGATAATTTCGAAATAAATACACGAAACTGTAATTCAGAATAATACCACACAGGAGACTTAAAATGTTTTATAGGAGAGGATGAAACAAATGATTTGATCTCATCAGAGAGGCTAGGAAAGGCTTTTCTGAGGAAAAGAATTTTAAGCTGAATTGCGTCTGAGCCAGCTAAATAAAGAAAAGAGGTAATTGTGCAGGAAAATCAGGGTTTCCCTGGTGGTGCAGTGGTTGAGAGTCCGCCTGCCGATGCAGGGGACGCGGGTTCGTGCCCCGGTCCGGGAAGATTCCCACATGCCGCGGAGCGGCTGGGCCCGTGAGCCATGGCCGCTGGGCCTGCGCGTCCGGAGCCTGTGCTCCGCAACGGGAGAGGCCACAACAGAGAGAGGCCCGCATACCACAAAAAAAAAAAAAAAAAAAAAAAAAAAGGATGCAGGAAAATCAGATGCAATCCTCCATGACAGGGTACTGAAAAAGTTCAGAATGGCTAAAATAGAAAGATTAAAAGTATATTGCAATATGAAGTGAATATTTCAATGGGAAATTTGTAAGACGTGTTATGGGAGATTTATTTTTATTCTAAGAACAATGAGAATCTTCTGAGATGGTTAAAGTTTTGGGAGAGCTTATACAATCAGATATATGATGGAGGGGATAAAAACAAGATCACTGTGTCCGCAATGTCAAGAGCACATGGCAGGGTGAGTGCAGGTGAACTACTTGGAAGGATATTGTAAAAGTCCCAGTGGGAGGTATTGTGAGTTTGAACTGGTGACAGAGAGGGAGAGAAGTGGACTGGATCTTAGAAATGCTGAGGATGAAAAAATACAGGGCCCTTAGTGTTCAATTAACTATTGTGAGTGAGGCAGCTGGACATATGGTTTACTGCTAGTTCTGTGACCTGCAAAAAAATCGATTGAACCTTGCCACTTACAGAAATAAATGAAATTTTACAAATTTAAAATTTTTTTTAAATGTACCAGTCAAGGTGTTAAGGAAGGGGAATGATTGAAGTTCCTTTCACATATGTACAATTTCAATTAGGATTTTAGGTAAATGGTTAGCATTCAAAGGAAAAATTACAAGTTAGAGTTATAAAAGTAATGACACATTTGAGTATAGGTGATAATTTCATTTTTGTGAATGGATACAATTATTTAAGGATAGACTATAGTTTAAGAAACAACTAAGTAGACAAGATATCAACTTAAAAGTAGCATGGAATTCAAGACAAGTGATTTTTTTTCAATAAGAACATTCTTAGTAGGCTTGAAGTTGCTACAAGTTTAAATAAATTAGGCACTACCAAGGTCTGCTTTATTTTTCCCATACAGGGAAATGGTGATATTGACTCTGTATGTGTGTGTGTGTGTGTGTGTGTGTGTGTGTGTGTGTGTGGAGTTTAGGGAATTACAACTTTAAAAAGTAATTATACAAACCAGATATAACTCAAGCACTGTATCTGATCTCCATATGGTAGCTATAAATCTCTCATTTTGTATTCACTTCTCTTACAAATTAGATGTTAAACTCTATGATAAACACACTATTTTGTGAGAAAAAATTTAACATCTTGTTTTAGTTTTCTAATCATGCATGCTTTATCCACATTATGAATTCTGAGGGAAAATAATGTTATTTTAAATAAGACAGTTCCTGTAGAAAACTATAGGAAACACTGTATATGTTTCTATATTTTTTTAATAAATAAAAGTATCCATTAAAACATTGAAAATTTGGGACAGGAGCATCTGTGTAGTAGTTATGATTTAATCATAAATACATAGTTTCAATTACAAAGATTCTCAATCATTTAGGATTTCTTCTTATTTCTAATATTTCAAACATTACTTTTAGTAAATATATTATTAGAATCCAAACTATAAAATTCCTTATTTTTTCCACAGTCAAGAATTACAGAGAAATCAATTATTCCTAACTTTACGGTAGCACTTTTTTCCTAATAAGTGTTTCAAGAAAAATTATTTTTTTGTTGTTGGTGGTGGTGTTCTTTAGAGAAATTCACTTTCAGTCAAACTCTTGGTTAAAATTCACAATGTTCCTTCTGAATATTGTAATGACTCATGAAGTACTAGATTCAAGGCAGTAGTTGTGAGTATTCAATTATGTACTCCTTGTAGTAAGATTTAATAAATACATTATTAGTGTATTGGATTCTTGGGACTGCCCTAACAAAGTATCATAAACTGGGTGGATTAAAACATCAGGAATTTATTTTCTCGTAGTCCTAGAGGCTAAAACTCCAAAATCAAACTATCAGCAAGACCATGCTCCCACTGAAACCTGCAGAGGAATCCTTCTTGCTTCTTACTGGATTCGGGGGTTTCTATGGCAATTTTTGGCATTCCCTGGCTTGCAAATGCATAACTCTAATCTCTCATTCATCATCACATGGTGTTCTTCTCATGTGTCTGGCTTCATGTGGCCTCCTTCTTATAAGAACATAAGTCATGTTAGAGTCGGGTTTCACCCTACTCCACTATGATCTCACCTTAACTAATTATATCTGCAATATATAATATATCTCAGTCCAAATCAGGTCACATTCTGAGGTATTGGGAGTTAGGACTTCAATGTATCGTTTTGCAAGACAAAATCCAATGCATAAAAAATAGTGACCAGGGCTTCCCTGGTGGCGCAGTGGTTGCGCGTCCGCCTGCCGATGCAGGAGAATCGGGTTCGCGCCCCGGTCTGGGAGGATCCCACATACCGCGGAGCGGCTGGGCCCGTGAGCCATGGCCGCTGGGCCTGCGCGTCCGGAGCCTGTGCTCCGCAACGGGAGAGGCCACAAGAGAGGGAGGCCCGCATACCAAAAAAAAAAAAAAAAAAAAAAAAAAAAAAAAGTAGCGACCATATAAAACCACCAATAATATAAGAGTATCTTTGTCTTAAGTCCAGGAGAGATTATTTTTGTCACTTCATCTATTCATGCATATTGATGTCACTCATTTACTTATTAATATTTATCAAGGGCATATAGTAGACACATAAAAGCAGTGGTTAAAGAATGAGTGCTCTGGAGGCATACTCATAGGTTCAAATCCAGGATCCCCTGAGTTCTAGCTCTTGGATGTTGTAAAAATTACTTACTCTGTTTGTGGCTCAGCCTCCTTATTTTAAAAATAAGTATGATAATAGTATGGAATTTATCAGGTAAAATGAATTCATCCTTAAAGAGCTTATAAGAGGGCTTGACATACAGTAAGAATTCCATAAGTATCAGCTGCTATTATAATACAGTATGTGAAAGATACACAAAATACAGTTATAAAAGAAAAATATTGAAAGGCTACCAAGGGCTTTTGGTGCTGCCCACAATAGAAACAGCTTCTAGCAAATAAGCCTCTTATTAGAAAGTCTTGGAGTGCTATCATTTCAGCCAGCACTTTAGCCTCCATTTTCCTATAGAATGGAGGATATATTTGAGGTAATTATTAGGTTCAACATGTTTTTTATTTTTCCCCAGAGGTTAATTTCTAATACCCAGATATATTAACAGCTTTTTAAGGGTGAAGAGAATAAGCTTTGAGTTCAAAGTCCAGCTAAGGTAGAAGACCTTTGATCAATTCCTTTCATTTTAGAGTCTAGAAAAAATGGGATTAAGGTACATACTCAAGGTATTAGTGCACACACTAGGATTAAGAACTATGTCCTAGGAATTAGGGCAAAACAAATAAATAAGACCTAACCAAATCAAAACACAACTTTCAGAAAATTAAGTTCATTCAATTATTCTGTGCATCTTCCAAAAGGAAATGTGATCTGAACAGTATGACTTACCAACATGACATTTTCCAACAAATGCTGAATATACAATATTCTTCTCAAGTGCACATGGAACTTTTCCATAATAGGTTATAAGCAGAGTCATAAAGCAAGTCCTAATATTTTAAAAATTGTAATGATACAGAATACAGTAAATGCTGACAAATTACCAGGAAGTACAAAAAAATCGATAAAAATACTCTAGATAATCCATAGGTGTGAAAAATAAATTAGAAAATACTTTGAAGAAAATAAAAATGCAACATATCAAATTCTGTGATGCAGCTAAACCAGAAATGGAAATAAAATTATATCTTTTAATGAGTATATTAGAAAAGAAGACAGATTAAAGATCATTAATGTAAATTTCTAACTCCAGAAGTTAGAAAAGTAATGACAAATCAAAACCGACCCAATTGTGAGGTAAGTTTCTAGAGAGTAGAGTAGAAAGACAAAATGAAAAATATAAATATGAGGTAGGAGAAAGGTAAGGGACATAGACATTTACTACAGCATGTTCATTATCTAAGTCATACAGGAATTTCAAAACTAATTTTACAGATTAATGTATAGAATAAATTAAAACTGTCTCTATGTAGCTGTATCATGCATAAAAAAGGAGTCCTAATGCTAAAAAGAATGGAATTCTCCTCCCCCAAGAAAACTAAATCTACAAGCAAAGATGCAAGCAACTGATTGACACCAGATTAATAGAAGCAAGATTGGAAAGTATACTCACAAAATTATGTTGCAGCAATCCCCTCAAAATGAGAAAAAATTCTGAATCTAGAATTTATATGCAATAGTATTCTTAATGCATATTTGAGAACAGACAAAGAACATATGAAAAAATCAAAAACTCAGAACTTGTATGTCATTTATACCCGTTCTCAGGAAAACAACACTAAGAGTATTGGTTAAGAGACCAATACTTTAACTTCACCTAAAAGACTACAAGAAAGACAGAAAATGGGCTGTAAGGAACTGAGGATCTACACAAGGCCACCATAAAGAATATTAGGATATTATAACATAGGAATTCTGGGAAATCAGGGAAAAATGTTCTAAAGCAAAGCACTTTCATAAACAGTATTAAGAATCTGGAAAACATTAGTGATATAGTCAAAGCATAGTCTTCTCAGTGTATGAGGTAAAGAAGAATTAAAATCTTTGGAAGGGAGTCCATTTCTAGCAGGTCTGACCCAATGACCAAAAATTGAACTGAATGAACTGCCAAAAAATATCTTCAAAAATATCAAAGACAGTAGGAGAATATCAAGTTAACATTTCAGTGAAACAGGAACTCAGAGAAGCAGATTTTGTTTTGATGATATTTGCCAAGTCTTACAAAAATTGAACTTTAGTTTTCTTGGCTTTGTCTAAAATGGGAGAAATAGACAGACTCCAGTACTACAAGGTGGATGATCCTTCCAAATAAGCAGAAACATCAAAAGGAAACACCTTCAATGCTTGATGAAACTAAAATATAGTTTCTTGAGCCTTTACCCAAAGAGAACTGATATAAAAGTTACTGTGGCAGTAAACAAAGTTACAAGGCAAAACGAGTATCTGAGAAGTTAAAGCAAAAAGCTCATCTTCACCTGCATTTGCAGATCAAATTTCCATAACCTAGGTGTTAAAAATACAAATTCTGAGTTAAGTATAAAATACCTGATAGGTAATACTCCCTGGTGCCTGGCATATCAAAGGGAAATCCTTTATGGTGGAAATTATCTTAAAACTAAAACTTTAAGACTCTCCAAAATAATTTCTCAAGAGAGCGTGCACAGCTTAAAATTAAAACAAAAAAATATACAAGGCAACAAAGTAGTATATGCAATAATCGATAGGGAAACAGATCCATGAATGTTCATAAACTGGAATAATCAGACATAGAAGGAAAACAAAATCTATGCTTACTATACTTAAACAGACACACACACACAAACATACACACTTACAAACACACACACCTTACAATAAAGATTAACAAGATTTTTCAGGGAAGTTACCAGTTTTGCACGCAAGGAGCCTGGAAGTTGCCATTCCTTCTGAACAACAAGTAAAAAGCCACACAGTCTGATAAATCAACAACTCTTCTTGGATCTGTATAGAGTTGAGGACTCAAAGGAAACCACAGCCCCCTAGATTGGAGACAGACAGGTGAATACAGGGAGTGACAGCTTACCTGAGTAGACACTTATGAACAGAAACTGCCATGGGAACCAGTTCCAGGAGAACTGTAATTGATGAATTACTGGAGGCTCAGCGTGGATGAGTCTGAGTTACATATTATATAGGGAGCCAGTAATCAGTGGTCCCCACACTTTTGTGAGTTTTGCCTTCAGAAGCTTGACAAGGTTCTCACAGTAAATATTGGAGAAAAATCCCCTCGTGCTTCACACCAGGGAAGGGGGAAAGGAACCATTTTCAAATACACCACAGCATTCTGTTCTTCTCAACAAGACCACCCTCAAGAAAAACTATTTAACCAGAACCTAACCTGGGTTTTATCAGTCTAACTGACTTGGGGGCCAGAGCTAGCTTTCTGCCTAGAAGAAGGGAAGTACCTAACTCCAAACCACTCTAGCCTCTCTGTCCCACCTAAGGGGAGTGCGAGTAGAAAGAAACCAGGAAGCATTTGTGAAATTCACAGTTCAGAGGCGTAGGCTCACAAAAAGACTAATCATAAGACTAGAGAAAGCTTCACCTCCACCATCACATTACTGAAGGTCTGTTTACTGCAGTACCTTTTGCTTCATGTACAGCTATCAAGAAAACATTAGTAGGCATACCAAAAGGCAAAAAACACAACTTGGAGATACAGAGCAAGCATCAGAACTAGACACGGCACTGTCAGACTGGGAATTTAAACATCAAAGATTCCAATTCTAAGGGCCTTAATGGATAAAGCAGACGTATAAGAACAGATGTGCAATGTAAGCAGAAAGATGGAAGTCCTAAAAGCCAAGAAGAAATGCCAGAGATCAAAAACACTAACAAAAATGAATGGGCTTTTAATGGGCTCTTTGATGGGCTTATTAGTGGACTGGAAACAGCTGAAGAAAGTGTCTATGAGCTTGAGGATACATCAAAAGAAACCACCAAAACTGAAAAGCAGAAAAAAAAAAAAAAAGACGGAAAAAACAGAACAGAACATCCAAGGAGTGTGGGACAACTACAAAAGTTGTAACGTACACATAATGGGAATCCCAGGAGAAGAAAGAGAGAAAAGTACAGAAGAAATATTTGAAACAATAGTAACTGAGAATTTCCCCCAATTAATGTCCGACAACAAATCACAGCTCTAGTGGGCTTATAGAATGCCAAGCAGGATGAATGTAAAAAATAAAACAAAAACAAAAATCACTTTATCTGTAAAGGAACAAAGATAATAATTACACTGACTTCTCAGAAATCGTGCAGGTAAGAAAAGAGTAACCCGAAACATTTAAAATATCAAGAGGAAGAAACCCCATCATCTTACAATTCTGTACTCTATAAAATTATCCTTCAAAAGTGAAAAAGAAATAAAAACTTTTTCAAACAAACAAAAATTGAGTAAATCTGTTGCCAGGAGACCTGCCTTGCAAGAAATGTTAAACGAATCTCTTTACAGAGAAGGAAAATACAGATCCCATGGACATTAAAAAGATACTAAAGGAATGCTATGAATAACTCTATGCCCCTAAGCTTGACAGACTAGATGAAATGGACCAATTACTTGAAAGACACACCCTGCCGAAATTCACACAAGAAAAAACAGTCCATATGAATAAGGCTTTATCTTTTAAAGAAATTGAATCAATAATTAATTACCTTCCAAAACAGAAAGCACCAGGCCCAGGTGAGTTCACTGGTGAATTCTACCAAACATTTAAGGAAGAAATTATATCAATCCTCTACAATCTCTTTCAGAGGACAGAAGCAGAGGGAATACTTCTTCATTCTATGAGACCAACATTACCTTAATGGCAAAGCCAAGAAAAAAACAAAGTTACAAGAAAAGAAAATATATACCAATATCTGTCATGAACATAGATGCAAAAATACTCAACAAAATATTAGCAGTCCAACCTAATATATAATGTATAAAACAATTATACACCATGACCAAGTGGGCTTTACTCAGAAGTATGTTAAACATATCCAGCAATTTCACTTCTAGGTATTTACTCAAGTGATAGGAAAACACATACTTATGCAAAGACTTGTACATGAATGTTTATAGAAATTTTATTTGTAAATGCCCAAAACTGGAAACAATTCAAATGTCCTTTACCTAGGCAATTAATAAACAAACTGAGGTACATCCACACAAGAGAATAATACCCAGCAATTTAAAAGAAGTATTTATTGATAAATGCCAGAACATAGATGAATCTAAAAAAAATAATGCTAGGTGAAGACAGTCAGACTGAAAAAGCTATGTACCTTAGGATTCCATTTATTTGACATTCTAGGAAAGGAAAATCCATGGAGAAAGAAAACAGATCTATGATTGGGGCTGTGGAGGAGATAGCTGACAAAAATATGGGATGGGCAATTTTTTTTTTATGGTGTTGGAGCTCTTCTATGTCTTGATTGTGATTGCATTCACATGATTGTATAATTTTGTCAAAACCCTCAGAAATGCAAACTAAAAGAGGAGAATTTTACTAAATGTAAATTATCATAATTTATAAAAATGAAAAGAAAATACCAGTATTTTGTTCTTGCTTTGTTAACCTGAGTATTCATATATATGGTTAAAATTCTGTATTAAAAAATGCCAATATCCTGCACTACTTCATTTACATAATGTTTTCATTAATTTAAAAAAGACTGAAAACAAAAGCTGTCTTATATGAACAATGTAAAATAAGGCATGAGTTCATTCATATTGCTGATTATGGAGAACAAATCAACTTGACTCACACTTTAAACAGTGTCCTTTGGCCTAGGCTTCCAGTCTAATCAAACTAGAGTAGATCCTCATTATTCAATGATTCACCTGCTCCCTAAAATTTGTTACCTCAAGACAAATACTGGCAGGCTTTTGTGATCATTTGCAGACATGTGCAGAGGAGCAAAATATGTGTCATGTGATTCACAGCTTCCCAGCTGAGGTCCAAGGAAGCAACACTATGTCTTACTGTTTCAGCTTCATATTGTAAAGAAGTGCCCTATTTTCAGGCTATTTACTGCCATGTTTCTCACACTTTTGTGAGGTTTATTGGATGATTTCTATGTTTAAAATAGCCCCTAAATGTAGTAATGAAGTGCTGTCTAGAGTGGCAAAGAACAAGATGGCTGTGATGTGCCTTAGGTAAAAAAATGTGAGTTAGGTAAGTTTCCTTCAGGCATGAGGTATAGTACTGTTGGCTGTGAGTTCAATGTTAATGAATCAACAATACTGTACTTTCCAAAACAGGAGGAGGAAATTTGCTGGTCTCTGCATGAGATGGCTCTGGAAGGTGCTAACATAACATTTAAAGTGTTTGATAAAGCTATGGAAAAGATGAAAAAGCGTCTGCGTTTGTGGATATGGGTGATGGCGACTAATTAAAAAGCATGATAGACAGCACTGTTGTGAGGCTGAACGCCAAAAGAAGTTTATGGTCACATGACCCAGAGTCAGGAAAATGTTAAGCCCTTCTTGGTGAGTGCTGGCATGTTCCAAAATGCGATATGGCCTTTTTTTTTCTTTCTTTTTAGTGTCACAATTAATTATGCTGTATAACACCCTTACATATGTGCCCACATAGCTGACCGTAGAATAAATCAAGAGTTTGAGTAAACTCTGTAAGTTGAGAATAAACTGAAAAATAAAAACCAAATGAGAAAAAAATGCAAAGTGTGTTACAGCTTGAAGAAAAAAAACATGCCCTACCTCTACAAATTTATCAGCTCTAAACATTCGATTATGTTTGGATGTCAGGTATAGTTTGAGGAAAAATAAATAAATAAAGTAGACTCAAATATCATTTCAACCAGCAGGGAAAAAGGTTCTAAAATTTTATTATGAGCGTTAAAGGTAAACAATAATAACAATAATAATTATAATAATTAACACCTAAAGGAGGAAGGGCTTAGTACACTGTGAATTCTTATCATTTATTTTAATCAACATATAATGATACTGCAGTATAAGTACCCTTAATGCACTTGACCCATTCATATACTTCACCTATCATAAGGAGCAATGCTAATGAATCTACAATATTTAAACTGCACGGATATTCTTAAGAAATTAAACTTGTACACAACGCTGGTTTTAGGTTACTGGGAAGATTAACAATTATTTCTTCCTCGGCATATTTACTAAAATCTAGTACCTACGTTATTTCAATACACAACAACAGTATTATAATGATGACCCTGCCAGATCATTATCTTTACACCAGGATGTCTTTTTCTGTTTTTCTGTTTTACTTGCTTTTATCTCTTTCCTATTTTAATTTTATACTGTGCTTAAATTGTTGCTACATGTATGTACAGCTATATATCTAATAACTTTGATTATAATCTGCATTTCAAAGAGTCCTATAAAGCTTTGAATTAGAAAATTAAAATTATTCAACAAAAGAGAGCAGAAAAATTAGAAAAGCGGTGCTTTAACAACCATTTAATTACATCTCTGCATAGTTTCTCGGCATTTTTTTAAGAATTCTACTGTGTCATAAGAAACCACCTCTGCATTGAAACTGACCTCTGAGAGGATGTTTACCCTTAAAAACAAATGTACAATAACATAATAAAGATATCAGATATCCATTTAGATACTGAGATCAGGACTGGGCTGGGATAAGGATAATGGTAGGAAGTGAGGGCTAGAGAGGAACAGAAAATATACAAAGCATTGCTAACCCTATTGTGGTAAGTCCATTTGTGATTTTAGTCAGAAACTGTTTGCCACATTATTCTGACACATATTGTCATCTTTGCATAATATTGGGGAACTTATTCAACTCTTTGTGGCACAGTTCTTTTCCCCAAATGTTTCATATAATTTATTTTTTTACATAATAATACACGCTATTTGCTTTTTTTTAAAATAAAGGATGAGTTTGGTAACCCCTCATCATTTGTATAATCATTTTTACCTTTGCCATTAATATAGCTAAGTGCCACAGAATTATCCATACAGATTTTATGTGAGAAGAAAAAAAAATGTGGTATCAGCTAAATTCAGTTAATGAGATTTTTATTTAATGAAATAAATTTGAAATCCTTTTGGGAAAAATTCATGAGGAAATCCTAATTCCTCACTGTATTAATAATGTAAGAATTATCTTAGCAAAGCATCTTCTTTCCAGGTAATCCGATCATTTCTCATCAAATATATTTCTATGAAATATAAACGCTCTACTGCCTTTGATTACTGTTAGGCAATTTGCAAAGTGCAACCTTCAGATTTCTTTTGCAGAGTCCTGTATTTTGTTTTTGACATCAGTTAATGCTCTATATGCTTTTCTAAATACCTGTCATTAACAAAGTAACGTGTTTTAGTTATACTCTAAGCTAATTTCATGGACATAAAAACCTCAAGATTAGTTAACAATCTATAACATTTAGCTTCTTTCTCATTGCATCTGTGTGAAATTTTTCACTCTTTCCAACATTAGCAACCACTCTTTTATCCACCAGTGGTTTCCATCTACTGCATCTTCTTTACTGAAGAAAAATGTTTATTTTGTTTTGATTATTTAAGTAAGAAAGCCAAACAAGACATTGACAAAAGG
This sequence comes from Physeter macrocephalus, assembly GCF_002837175.3. Classification (NCBI taxonomy): domain Eukaryota; kingdom Metazoa; phylum Chordata; class Mammalia; order Artiodactyla; family Physeteridae; genus Physeter; species Physeter macrocephalus. Next base: position 10,450,309 of record NC_041217.1, on the reverse strand, counting down.
CTGGGGTACAGAGCAGCTGCCTACCATTCACACTCATTAATGGGGAGGAGGTAGGACTCAACAGGGATCGAAAGCCAAGGGTAAGAGTGAACCTTGCAGTTGACCTGGCTCCCCTGTTGATCTATTTTGAAGAGTGACTGTCACCCGTTATTCCCAATCTCAGGAGTTAAGCAGAAATAAACATTTCAAAATTGTATTATATGTTGGGTATAAGCTTACTAATATTCCATCTCACTCTTCTCTCATGAGTTCCAGGAAAAGGGCTGGGCAGCCTGAAGGTTATTAGGTGCTCATTAAGAAAAGCTTTAATGTGATAGACAAGGGGCAGAAAATAACAGTACTCAAATCCCATGACACAATATTTAATGATCTTAGTCTACAAGTGGATGTTAAGCAAGATTTTTTAAAGTATCATGTTTCATCAGGGCTTCAAAGAGTAATTAAAAGGCAGTTACTGTGCTGCCATTTTTCATTTCTCAGGAGATATATAGAGAAATTTAAAAACTGAGTTATAAAAGTTTTTTTAGTCTTATTTAAGTTTAAACTACATAAATCAAAGACTAAATTTGCCATTCCTAAGCTTTCTCACTAGCACTTGATACTCTTTCTCTAAAATACCTATATGTCACTGATGTCCGAAAGGGTCAAAATTTATTTGCTCCTGATTTTAGACCAAAACTTAATTGTACTAGTGCAACAAAAAATCATAGTATAAATCACTATCTTAACATAGCATATGAAAAACATATGGGGAAAAATATAACTATCCCTCAAGTCTTTACTTTCTACCTGTTGGGAAAAAGAAAGAAGGAAAGTTGCATATGAAAGGAAATATATCCCAACATGGAGGAAAATTCTCAAGTTTGGGAGGAATGTTCTTGTTTGGAAGAATAGAAGAACCAAGTCATATTTAGAGGACATTGCTAGCTAATCTCAAAGTAATGTCCACATTAATGCCTTCACGTCCTCCTCCTCACCACAGACCAAACCCACTACCCATGAACCCATGTATTCTTCAAAACACAATCAGCACAAAATTGGTCCTCTGGTGTCTGATTTATTCTGAGTGCACAATAAATGTTGCTTTATTTCAGTTTCTGGTTTACTATCTGACTCGCAGTTTAGATACAGGCTCTGTTAATGACATACTTCCTGAATTAACCTTTTTGAGATATTATTATTTTTACTATTATTAGGATATTTTCTATTCAGAAAACAAAACTGAAGACAACAGTTTAAAATCCCCAAAGACAACCTAGATGAATAAGTAATACATAAAGATGCTACCAGTTGGAGAATTTCTGAAAGAATAGAGCTATAAAATCTAATTGCTTAGTGTTCTATAAAGTGTTGATAAAATGACTAAGGATAAAACATAATATTTTAGTCCCAAGTAACTATTTAAACATGTGACATCTGGCTTCTGAGAATGAACTATGATTAGATCATCAGTTCTCTTAGTCAAAACAAAATTAATTTAAGGTGTTTATGATACATGCCATTAGCGGTACTAAGGACGAATCTTAAAATAATTTGACTTCTTTGTCATTTGTTTAAAGCACCTTCTTTCTGTAACTGTTCTTATATCATATATCTATATGCTCTGAGTAAAATGCAATGATATTATCTTTACCTTCTGGGATTGATAAGCTAAAATTAGACCATCTAGGGTGGAAAGAAAATCAGTATTCTGGTAATAGACTGTGGAAACTTTACTTACAAAATTACTATCAAGTGAATTTTAAAGATTATTTTTAATGCTTTAAATGATGTACCTTTTAAACATGAGTTGTTTTTCTAAATTTTTATAAAATATTTTCTGAAATTAATTTCTTCAGGTTATTGCAAGCAAACCACAGAAAGAAACTGAATCAAGTGCACAGGCTCTGCTTCTGCTTCATGAAAATGAGTCACAAGTCATATATTTTTCCTTCAGTAAAGGTGCTTAATATCCATCATATGAGAGAACCCCCCCTAAAAGTGAAGCTCCCACTGAAATGTAAAGCACAGGGGTTCCTTGTGTCAACACAGTAATAATAGTTGAATAGTGTCTATGGGTTGAATAGTGTTCCCCCAAATTCATTCACAAAGAAACCCAGAATGTGACTGTATTTGGAAAGAGAACATTTGTAGATTTAATTAAGGTAAGAATCAAGATAAAAATCATAATGGATTAAAAGGGGCTCTAAATGCAATGAGAGCGCCCTTATAACAGTACAGAAAAAGACACACAAACGCACAAGCAGAGGAAAGCAACGTGAAGACAGAGGCAGAGATTGCAGTTATGCTGCCACAAGGGAAGACACACCTGGGGCCCCCAGAAGCTGAAAGAAGCAAGTAATGACTTTCCCACAGAGTTTCCTGAGGGAGCATGGCCTGCTGACAACTTGGTTTTAGATGTCTAGCCTCCTCAACTATGAAAGAATAAACTCCTGTTGTTTTAAGCCACCAGGGTTGCAATAATTTGTTATGGCATTCCTAGAATACGAATACAAGTAATAACAAAATGATGTCTCCTCTCCCTCCAAACTAACAGGAGTGTTTTTTAGATAAGAGAAGTTTCAGAGGAACAGTTTTGAAAAAAGGTGACTCATAATAAATCCATGAGTACAAGGTCAATTTAGACTATAAGCAAAAATCTGAGTCATAAATTAGACATTTATAAGACATGAAAAGTTATGTAAGGAATATGAACAATATAAAGAGTACGATAAATATAAATGCTACTGAGCACAGGAGAAAAGAGAACAGATATAGTTTTTCAGAAGAACAGTTAATTTGCTTGTTTGTTTTCACAAAGTCAGGCAATCTTTTGATTGAAAGGAATCTTAAAGGTTATATAGTTTTCTATTTGAATATCTCATCAGGTATTTGAATCTCCTCTTAAAATTCTGTCTGAAGTCACTTCAGCTTCTTTTTGAACAACTCTAGTGGTAGAACAATAATTATATTTTTAGACAACCTTGTCAGTATCTTATTCATTATAATAAGCCCAAACCCCTGTTCTGCATAGCAGATCTTCAAACACTTATCTCTTATTCAGGCAAAAATTCACACTTCCTCTAAAATTCCATATAGGATATGATTCATATTCTAGCTTTCTCTTCATCCAAATGAAACTCCTATGTAAACAGTATGACTCATCTATGGATTTCTTAAAATAAGAATTCCAAAATTAAGCACAATTCTTTCGGTGTTTCTAATCAATGCAGTAGAGTTAGACTGGCTCCACTACTTACTCTCTTTATATTATTTCAGCTTAGATTATGTAAGCTTGTTGACAGTCAAGTTACTCATTAGAGATGCAGAACACCACTGGTGTATATTACTTATATGGCTGTTTCTGAATTATTTTTCTCTTAAATATTGTTTTCTGTGCTTAAAGGCAACACATGTAACTCTCATTTCCTATTGTTAGATTCTAGTGATCCTCCATCTTTATTCTCAAGGTTTCATCTACCAATTTTGTAAGGCAAAGAGTGAGATGTTCCCACGACCTGTTTAATTTGCAAAAATGAGGAAGTGCATCTTCTATTTTAAAATATGGTTATATTTATAATGTTATTAATTCGTCAACTAAGGTAGATCTTGAACTAACACTTTCCTTCTCTTTTGACAGTGATTCCCTTTACCCTAACTACAGTGTTAGGTAAACCCCTATCCAAATAACTAATTAACATTATTCCTGACTGTGTAGAGTGGGTCCTGTATACCATTCAATGGGGATTTTATCAGCAGTAATTTTGATCGTGTGATATATGAAAGAAAAATAGATCAGACTATTTTAAATCTATTTAAGAAAGAAGTTACTATATAACTTTTCTCAAATAAATGTGAAATTAACCTCTTATACACCTATTGATGACTGAAAACTTATAAGGGGGATAAAGTATTTCTTAGGAAGGCTAGCTGCCTGACAATGAAAAAGCCTCCAGAGTATGGATGTTTTCTTCAAAGAGTCACCATATACTAAAGCCTGGTTATTAGAGTGGCAAAGAAGAAAACTTAGCTATTTTTTGTGTATCTCAGATGATTGAAACCAAGAGAAGCCAAGAAAATGCTCTCACCATCATCTAGCATATGAGAAATTGATATATATGCTAGAATGCACTAACTGAAGTCTATATAAAAAATAAACTGGTTTAACAAGTCTTTTGCTCAACATTCTCTCTTCCATTAGGAGTCAATTTGTGAATTTAAGTTACAGTCACTGAAATGTTGATGAGATTTGAATAACAGTAAGTAGAGTTAGCTGAATTAGTTAAACAGCTAAAAAATAGTTATGAAAATATAAAATATTGTCAACATAAAATCATTTTGGCTTTCCAAATCTGACAACGATACTCTAGGCAATTTGGACTGAAATTTCTGGTAAGGACATACAAATGAAAAAAAAATGTGCAAGGTAATAAAAAAAGAAATTCTATAAATAAAAACATAAAATTAAAAATTCAATGGGATTTTTAACAACATATAAGACAAATTAAGATACAACTGAAAAAATGAAACACAGTTCAGGAAAAAATCCAGAATGAGGAGAGAAGTACAAGAAGGTGGACAAAACAGAAAGAAGTAAGATTAATAAAGGACAATTAGTTGGAATCAAAGAAAATTAGACAATGGAACAGAGCAACAATTTAATATATAATAGCTAAGATGTATTCAAAAGTTATGAAAGGTCCTTCTACAGATTCAAAAGGCACCATGAACCGCAAGCGGAACAATCAAGATAAAATTATGCCTGGTAAGTTCATAATAACAACTATGAAAAAATGAAAAGATAAATCTGAAAATTAGTCAGTGATCAAGGCAGATGATGTTCAAAGTAGAAAAAGCCAATTGATACATGTTTTCTCAAAGAAAAAACTGCAAGTCAGAGGAAAGTAGAATGGAATTTTCAATATCAGGAATAAGTAAAGGTCATTAACAGAGATTCCAAAGACACCCAAGGGATAATATTTGCAAACTGAGAAAAAACTGACAAATACCTGAAAAGACAAAAATTACCAAAACTGATATAAAAAGAAATAGAAAACTCTGATCAACCTATGTCTACTGATGACATTCTTATCATAATGTGAAACTGTCCCACAAACACAACTCCATACTCAGGTAAAGTCACTGATTTATGCTATCACATTTATGGAAGAAATGACACAAAGTCTATATAAAATTAACCAGGAAGTACAAAAGGGAGCACCTTTTTCAATTTATTTTATGAGGCCAATGTGTTCTTAAAACCAATACCAAATAGTGCCTTAAAAAGAAAAACTAAACTATAAATCAATATCACTCATGAACATAGATATTTAAAAGGCTTAACAATATGAAAGTAAATGGAGTCCATTAATTATAAGGAGAATAGGAGTTTATCAATGGAATGCAAAATTTTATTTTTATTCAAAATACACCTATTTACCATATTAATGGGACAAGGAGAAATATGAAGTGATACTTTTAATAGATGCATAAATGGTATTTGAAAATTCATCATCTATTTATGACAAAAACTTTCAGCAAACAGCTGGTAAAAGGAAACATCTCAACCAATAAAGGCATCCATGAAATACTACAGGTATCACCAACAAACAGTGAAAGACCAATTTCTCTCCCAACTAAAGGTTTGGCCCAAGGCAAGAATGGCCAGTTTCACCACTCTATATGACACTCTAATGGAGGTCCTAGTTATTTCAAATTCAAAAAATAAAATTCACACTGATTAGAAAAAAGTTAAAACTGTCATTATTTGAACAGCCTGGTTCTGTTAACAGACAGTTTTAAGAAATCTACAAAAAAGGCTTTCTGAAATGAGCATTAGCAGTTTTTAAAATATAGTTAATTTTATTTCTATACAGTTAAAATAAATAATTGAGAAAGAAAAATAATTCCATTTACAATGACATCAAAATACATAAAATGTTCAAGGATGTAACAAAATATGTGCAAGATTTCTACACTGAAAACTTCAGAGCATCACAGAGAAATTTAGGATCTAAATAATTACTGAGATGCACCATGTTCATGTGTTGAAAGACAAAGTGTTATAACATGCTAATTTGCTTTGAATTTATTGGAAAGTTCAACAGAATATCATTCAAAATGTCATCAGGTTTTTGGCAGATTTTGATAAGCTGACTCTAAAATTTAAATGGAAGTGCACAGGATCAGAACAGACAAAATAATCCGAAAACAATTCTAAGATTTACCCTACCGATTTCAAAACTTGAAATAAAGAGGCTAGAGTCCTAGATCTCCCTTGTCACAGGAGGCCTTTAGATCTTTGTGTAAAATTGTTAATTTCCTTCCTCAAGGACCAGGTACAAATAACAGAAAACCTTTACTGATCACTTACTATATGCCAGAACTTGTTTTAAGCCTGTTCTATAGATTATCTTGTTTGATTGTCAAAGAAACTCTAAGGCATAGGTTGAATTATTATCCTGTTTCACTGAACCACAGGAAGGTTAAATAATTTTCCCAAGGTCACACAGCACATATTCAACCATACACTAAATTTCTCTTCTACCAAGGAGAAGAAAATCCATCCTTAAACCACAAAAATGTTCTTTTTTTGGGGTTATAACTTTCTCCCAAGAGAAAGTTTACTTCTTTTGGTAGAGTATTCAACTTTCCTTGGGTCCATGCCCTTCTACTCTGTTTTTATAGCTCCTCCCTTCAAAAGACAGAGAATATTTTCATGGCCCTCAAGTTTGTTCACCAGTGTGACATGCTCTGGCCAATACGATGCTAGCATGTGTGAAATAAGCAGAGGTTTGAAAATGCGTCTGTGTTATTTGATATACTCTTTTGCATTCCTGTCACTGCCAGGAGAAGGACATGCTTGTGCTGGCCAGCTGGTCCTAGAAAAGGATGAGACACATGAGAGCACAGCTTTCCTAGCGAAGGCGCCCTAGGCAAGCAGAACCCCGAGTCCCACATGAGCGAGCCCCTCTGAAAACTGCCCTGCTTACCCTGGGGAAGCCGCCCAGTGCACCTGGCTACCCACCCAGCTGCCTACAGAATCAGGAGATGTGGGAAGTGGTTGTTGATGTACTCTACTCAATTACACAGCCAAAGATAACTGATGGACTTGTTTTTTATGGAACTTGGAAGGGCCATTCCATGGCTTTAAAAAATAAATCCACATTCCTGTGTTTACCTAGATTCTGATAGCAAGTTATTAGCAACTATTGATTTGTAGTTTTTCTCATTAAAATTTTATCTAACCCGGGCATTCAATTTATATAGAAATGGAAAAATTTATTATTAACATTATTTTTATCATTATCAATGTTATTATAATGTATATTATAACATTATAATAAATTTTAAAAATTATATTTTACTGTCTACTATATATGCCAAGCAGTTTACATGTGTTATCCATTATTTACCTCTCACATTCTCACAACAAAACTTTAAGGTAAGTTTTATCATCTCTGATATACAAGCGAGGAATTGAGACATTGAAGGGTTAAGTTTCCCAGTCAATAACTAGTAAGTGATAAAGCCAGGATTTAAAGCTAGGACAGTTGGACTCAAAGATTAGATTAGATTGCTATAAAGAAAGCACCGGATTTTAAAGTCACGGGATCTGAGTTTAGAATTCTAGATCTTGGACTTAAATAGCTGAAAAAGCTATTTTCCCTCATAAAGCCTCATTTTCTTCCCTGTAACATGGACATGCTGAAGATGAGGTGATAGGGCAGGGAGATGGTTACGCAAGTGTCCATTTCTAAGAATCGGAAAGAGGTCCTGACAACTATTGCGAGTACCCAGTTATATTTTCTTAAGTACTTAGATTGTTATATGAGCACATTTTTATCTTCTACACCAGTTAGCTACTTTGATGGAGCTGTATTAATTTCTAAGTCGTTCCATATTTTCTAGAGAATAGTCAAAAATAAAAGCAGCTTCTTCATGACTATGGAGAGTACTGGGTCAGGGATAGAGCCTCAGCATCCAGGTATCTGTTCAAACCACCCTCCTCCTCAAACAGTCCTACTATATTCTGTGTTATTTTCTTCAAGACACTAAATTATGTCTGGACTTTGTCTGTTTATTAATTCCCTCTACTAGAATAAAAGTTCCTTGAGGTCATGGGCTATGCTAGGGTTCATGTTGTTTCTAGCTTAGAGAAGACACCGTCCAAATATTTAATGATCAATTGATGACAAGCTTTGTGAGGAACGCATATATATATATATATATGTGTGTACATAATACATTATTTATGTATGTATTCATTTAAACACACACATTTTCCTTTCTCCTTCTCTTTCCCTTTTCCTCTAATTCATCCAGGTATAATATAAGCAAAGAACAGGAGATGCAATTGGGTGGAAAACTATTTTCCCCTTGGAGTTTGAAGAAGCATTTTGTTCAGCACGTATGAAGCCAAGATCAGTAGAACTACTAATTTTGAGTGTGGTGTACACAGTATTGTGTACGATTATTAGATTGCACCGAGACACAATGGCTCACTGTTTTATCTCCTCTACCACTAGAATAAGGCTCTTTTATCACTGCAATAATGGAAATTGCTAGAAGATTGACAGAACAAGCCCTATGTGAGTCTCAGAACACCTCCAGTATAGAACCAAACAATAAAGTCGTATTATCCAAGTCTCTGAGACTATGTCCATTATCCCTGGCACCTCATCAGTATCGAAGCTGATATTGCTCAGTGCATAGTATCAGTTCCCGGTCTTTTATTTGTTTCTTCTTTCATGTTGGCTTGAATAGCCCGAGGTTAAAACTGCATTTTATGATAAACATTCCAGATTTCAGCTGCCTTTGTGACTGAAGACTCCTGACACTTCTCTATAATCAACTTAATTGGTCACAGTTCTTTGAACAAAAGCAATCATATTGGTTAATTAAAAAATAGAAATATCTTAATGGATTGACGTCATTACATAAATGTTCACTTTTATCTAACAAAACTGAAATTATGTTGTTATAATTTAGACCATTTTTGCAACATTCACAAAACCAAATCAGAACATAGAATACTAAGGAAGCCAGATTAAGAAAAAATGAAACAAAAAATGTTTTTTTATAAAAGCATTCATTGAATTTAATTTGCTCTGAAATCGTGTTTAACATCACATTTCTTGCACCAATAAGAAGGGGCGTGATATCTATGTTTTAACTAGTAACTCATACTATTTTTTGAATTACAAGATATAAATATGAAATTATAGATTTTAAAGTAGTCATTCTGATAGTTTTAACTGTATAAAGACTCTACATTAAAAGTGCTCAATTTATAGTCACAATTCAAATGCTAAATTCTATGTGGCAGAGACTGGCCAACTGTTCACCAAGTCCATTTTCTCATCTTCATGGACAGCTGGACTTCATTTCTCAACCTCACCACAGTTAGTTGTGGTCAAGTCACTAAGTCCTTGAGAATGGGAATTAAGTAGATGTTATGTGAACTGAAACCAGATCTGAGAAATTCCACCCCCCACGCAATACAGACTCTCTGCCAGGTCTTCTTCCTCTCTTACTGACTAATGGCTCAACAAGATTCTCTCTCTCTCTCTCTCTCTCTCTTGGAGTTTGAAGAAGCATTTTGTTCAGCACGTATGAAGCCAAGATCAGTAGAACTACTAATTTTGAGTGTGGTGTACACAGTATTGTGTACGATTATTAGATTGCACCGAGACACAATGGCTCACTGTTTTATCTCCTCTACCACTAGAATAAGGCTCTTTTATCACTGCAATAATGGAAATTGCTAGAAGATTGACAGAACAAGCCCTATGTGAGTCTCAGAACACCTCCAGTATAGAACCAAACAATAAAGTCGTATTATCCAAGTCTCTGAGACTATGTCCATTATCCCTGGCACCTCATCAGTATCGAAGCTGATATTGCTCAGTGCATAGTATCAGTTCCCGGTCTTTTATTTGTTTCTTCTTTCATGTTGGCTTGAATAGCCCGAGGTTAAAACTGCATTTTATGATAAACATTCCAGATTTCAGCTGCCTTTGTGACTGAAGACTCCTGACACTTCTCTATAATCAACTTAATTGGTCACAGTTCTTTGAACAAAAGCAATCATATTGGTTAATTAAAAAATAGAAATATCTTAATGGATTGACGTCATTACATAAATGTTCACTTTTATCTAACAAAACTGAAATTATGTTGTTATAATTTAGACCATTTTTGCAACATTCACAAAACCAAATCAGAACATAGAATACTAAGGAAGCCAGATTAAGAAAAAATGAAACAAAAAATGTTTTTTTATAAAAGCATTCATTGAATTTAATTTGCTCTGAAATCGTGTTTAACATCACATTTCTTGCACCAATAAGAAGGGGCGTGATATCTATGTTTTAACTAGTAACTCATACTATTTTTTGAATTACAAGATATAAATATGAAATTATAGATTTTAAAGTAGTCATTCTGATAGTTTTAACTGTATAAAGACTCTACATTAAAAGTGCTCAATTTATAGTCACAATTCAAATGCTAAATTCTATGTGGCAGAGACTGGCCAACTGTTCACCAAGTCCATTTTCTCATCTTCATGGACAGCTGGACTTCTTTTCTCAACCTCACCACAGTTAGTTGTGGTCAAGTCACTAAGTCCTTGAGAATGGGAATTAAGTAGATGTTATGTGAACTGAAACCAGATCTGAGAAATTCCACCCCCCACGCAATACAGACTCTCTGCCAGGTCTTCTTCCTCTCTTACTGACTAATGGCTCAACAAGATTCTCTCTCTCTCTCTCTCTCTCTCTCTCTCTCTCTCTCTCTCTCTCTCTCTCTCCCTCTCCCTCTCTCTCCTGCTCTCTCTCATTAGGTTTATTATGAGGAACTGGATTACACAACTGTGGAGGCTGGGGTGACCCATGATCTGCATCTGCAAGCCGGAGGCCTAGGAAAGCCAATGGTGCAATGCAGTTCAAGTCTGAAGGCCTGAGAAACAGGGGAGCTGATGATGTAAAGTCTGAGAGCAGAAGTGAATGAGATGTCCAGCTCAACTAGTGAGGCAGAATGGGATATAAAAAAAAAATAAAAAATAAATAAAAAATAAAAATAAAAAAAAGATGCGGTGAATTCCTCTCTCCTCCACATTTTGCTTTATTCAGCCTCTCAACAGACTAAATAATGCCCACCCAACTGTACTAAGGAGGGCAATCTACTTACTGTGTCCACCAATTCAAATGTTAATCTCATCTGGAAACACCTTCCTAGACAATTCTAGAAACAATGTTTAATCTGGGAACCTTGTGGCCCATTCAAGTTGACGCATAAAATTAACCATCACAAGGAACCATTAAAATCATATATTAAACACAACAAATCCCTAAGATGAAAAGACCCAGGGTCTATGAATTACTGTAGTCCCTGCCAATCAGAAACACCATTATTTTTACTTTATTTGAGTCAGAATTAAACTTCTTTTCTGTAGAACCATTACACAATGTATATTTTCCTTAAGTGTTAAATTTAACACGATTCCTTAATTTCTACATTAGTTAGTTATCATTAAACACTATGTGATTTTCTTTAAAACTTTAAAAAAAATATTAAAAATAGAACAAATTAAAATAAATTTGCTTATACTGCTTTTTTAACAATGGATTTTAATATTCATTCTCGTTCCACATCCAAGAGCTGCAAATTACAATCATTTCTAGCTCTACAATGTCTCCTTTTTGACAGGTAGAGAATGAGGGGAGTACGTTGGATTTTATAGACATAGGTATTAAAACAACTTAATAACTCACATAAAGTGCTCTATATAAAATATTTCAAGGTTGCTAACTTTGTAAACTAAGTCGCTTTGTATTATTACATACGCAATCCTTGTTTGATAGTGAAAACAAGGATTATAGTAAATGTTCTTTCCTGGTTTCTAAAGAAATATATCAAAAACTAATAAGAGTGTTGGCTCAGAAAAGAGCTGCATAGGGCAGTGTATAAACTTTACATTTCCTCCAAAGACTAATTGTGATTTTCTCTCTCTTTCAAAGCCTTAGACAAGACTCAAAATTCTAGCTCCCAAATAAATACCTCTTATAATAGAGGCAGAGATCAGTGACTCTCCAAGATGATGACTTGCAAAATAAATAAAAACAGCCTCACTGATGATAGGAAGATACCATCTTATAACAATATTCATTATAAAGCATTCCAGTGAGTACATATTTTACTTTACTACTGATATTTATTATTTTTTGCTATTTATAAAATAATATTCTTTTCTATTTTATTGCCTTCAGAAATATTTTTGTGGCAAATATTTACTTGATTTTTATATCAAGATAAAGGTTTGATGAACTGAAAATTTAATCTCAAAACACAATTAAGATTTTTTTTAATTGCCATCCTTCTGGCTGGACTGATCGGTGAACTGCACAACCAACTCATTGCATGCATTTGGTAAATGCTTGTGTATGTAAATGTGTACTTTGAATCAGAAAATATTAGTAGTTTATATAGCCTTGAAAAAGAACTTCAGCCTACAGACCTTGGGAAAAATAACTTTGTAAGGGAAAAAATAAGGATATAAACCCATTTCCATATCATTTGGTTGGTTTGTTACACATTCATTTTAACGTTATATCCCACATCTTAGTTTATTTTTTTTTAATTAGAATTTTTTTAACATCTTTATTGGAGTATAATTGCTTTAGTGTTGTATTAGTTTCTGCTGTACAACAAAGTGTATCAGGTATATGTATACATATATCCCCATATCCCCTCCCTCTTGTGTCTCCCTCACACCCTCCCTATCCCACCCCTCTAGGTGGTCACAAAGCACCGAGCTGATCTCCCTGTGCTATGCGGCTGCTTCCCACTAGCTATCTATTTTACATTTTGGCATATCTCAGTTTAAAATGACATGTTTTAACAAAGTTTCCACGCTTATTAGGAATTACTTAGGATCGTCTTTCTCTTTCTCCCTCCAATACCAATTCCTCATATATTTCTTATTTCTCAATGTATGATGTTCAGTATACAAAGATTATGACAATTTATTTAGCTAAAACAGAAAAATACTTTAAATAGCCTGGGTTCATACCAAGGAGCCTCTTCAAGGTGTTTATTTTATAATTCTAAGAGATATAAAGGAGAAAAATTATTTACTATATAGCAACTAGAACCTCCACAAGCTATTGATCCCAGTATTTGGCATTCAATTTAGGTAAAAATAACACACATTAAATCTTATTTTTAAATAAATAAGATTTATAAAATTCACATAAACTCGTGGGAAAAGAAACAAACAAAAAAATGACCTCAAAAACTAAAAGTCACTGAATTACTTAAAAAAATATAAAGGCAAAATAAAACCTGTAACCCCACAAACTTAATTTTTCTGAGCATTTGGTGAACATCGTTTCAGTCATATATAGGTACACCTCACTCTATCACGCACTTCCCAGATACTGTCGATTTTTACAACAGTAGGTTTGTGACACCCCTGCATCCAGCAGGTCTCTGGGCACCATTTTTCCAACAGCATTTGTTCACTTTGCGTCTCTGTGTCACGTTTTGTCAATACTTGCAATATTTCAAACTTTTTCATTATTATTATATTTGTTATGATGATCTGTGATCAGGGATCTTTGATGTTACAGTTGCAAAAATAGGACAACTTGCTGAAGTCTCAGATGATGGTTAGCATTTTTTAGGAATAAGTGCCTTTTAATTAATTTATATTGCTCTTTTAGACATAATGCTATCTCACATTTAATACACTATATACATAGTGTAAACACAACTTTTATATGCACTGGGAAATCAAAAATTTCATGTAGCTCACTTTATTGCGATATTCACTTTATTGCAGTGATCTGGAACTGAAATTGCAATACCTGAGGTATGCCTGTAACCATTACATGTACAATTGATCTCTATGGATCAATTTCACTTATAAAAATATGTTAATTGAAATGGAGAGTGTTTTCCCTTCAATTTAGTAAAACTGCCTGCTGTAGAGCCCATAGGATTTCTCCTCCCTAGTTTGCTTGATGCTCTACTTCAGAGGTCGGAAAACTATGGTCCATGGACCAAACCCTGACAGCCACCTACTTTTGTAAATTAAGTATTATTGGAACAAAGTCACATGTATTCATTTACCTATTACCTGTTGTTGTTTTCTCACTACAAGGAAAAATTTCAGTAGTTGTGACCAGAGGCCATTTGTCCAACAGAACATAATACATTTACCACCCAGCCCTTTACAGAAAAATTCTGTTGATGCTGCTCTACTCCATACTGTACAAAAAAAATTAGTTATTTTCATCTTTCTAATTGCGTTTCCTTTTCCTTATGTTAATAATGTAGCAAACTGCATAGCAGAGGTAATGTACTTTTTATACATTTATTTGAAAACTATATATAAAATGTATATATTACATTCAAAATCTAATTGTTATTCTATCAATGTTTCGTAAATCTTTCCATTATAGAATCAACCTGAGTTGCCACATAGTAAGTAGTCCATAGTATGGTGTATCGAGATTTATTTAATGATCCCCTATTGGAGATCACTTAATTGCTTTCTTTTCTCTCTAATTTTCTTTCTTTTAAAAATAATTTTTTGTTCTATTATGATTAATGCTGCAATGACTATCTAACAGAGCTTGGTTCATATTAGGGGCATTTCTTTAGGGTTCATATCAAGGAGTATAACTACAGATAGAGTAGATATCCGTCAGTACATTTAGCTACCCAATTTAAGCCTGTGTCTGAGCAACGCTCTACCTTTTAAGATAGATCCCACCACCCAATATAAAAATTGTAAAGGTCAAAAACATACTTTTTTATTTTTACCATCTTTGAATTTGTGACTTGGGCAATCAGAAGTGGTTGCTTGGACTTGGAATTAGAAGTTATTAATGAAAAAATCAAATATAAAAAGGAAGAGGAGGAAGAAGAAAAGATAAAAAGACCTCACCCCCTCCATAAAAGAGGGACCACATGGAATAGTTTTCAGTGCAATTGAGAAAACAACATATACTTTCCATAGTCACACTTTAGGTGCACAGACTTCGGCACTGATAATTTTATTGCAACAAGGTACCTTGTTCTAGTGTGGTGGTGGCATAGTGAGAACCTCTGAGAGTTCTGAGGCAGGTTGTGAATATTTTTTCCTGCCTGTCCAGTCTCCAAATCTAGTTTTCTGGAGCCGGCAGGGATTCATAAAGGCATTCAGTCTCTTTTTATTAAATTTGTAGTGTTCTTAAATTAGCCAGATGTGATTTTTGTTTCTTGAAATTAGGAACCGTGGATGATACAGACATTTTTACCAGAAATGACTGTGGGCAACTGACCCTCTGGGTAATGGGTAGAATTTTGAATTCCTTATCTGTCTTCAAAAATCTAATGGTAATGAGTACAGTTAAGGGCCTGGAGACTGCCAGCTCATAATATGCACCGTCCAAATAATTAGATTATTGCCTGGGTCTACTGTGATAACTCATGGGATCACTAAAGGCAAGTGTTTTCTCACTATAAGCAAACTGAGTTTGGCAGAACTAGTGTGCCTTCGCTATTTTTCCAACTACAATATACTCAGTTCTAAAAGATACTGTATAAATGTATCCATGAAGAAGAACAGAGAGCCTTTTTAAGAATTTGAGATTCCCTCTCAGTCATTCTGTGAATAAGTGTCCTATCTTATACCATTTACTTACACCTGCTGCTTGTGATTATGGGGCCACTTTGGAATGTGTTGCTGAGATTTTTCCAGTGGCTGGATATCTGAATTATCTCCATTCTTCTGAGCTCTGGTCAGCCATCCATGTCACTTTCTGTCTCCCTAACCCAAACATACCCATTCTCATATCTCAGTTGGGAACAAACACCTCTGTTGACTAGGTTTTCCCTTAAGAGGCACAGAAAATAACAAATCTACCTGCTTGTCCTTATCTGGTAATTTCAAACTTTCAACTGAAAGTGGTCCCCGGAGTTTTCCTATTCCGTGAACATTTATAGCATTTCTTTCTTACCTTACCTCAGGCTACAAATTACTTATTAAATTGACTAAATTTGCCCTATTCTTTCTGTGATTTCTCTTAATTTCTACACATTCTTCTGATATTTCAGAGCTGTTCATTAATTTGTTCTGTATTCTCGGATTTAGGGTAGAAGAGAGACCCAAAGCCAGGGACAGCCTCTAAATCTTGATCCAGTATCTGAAGTTAGGTTATGAGATGTCTTGACATATATCAATGTGTAATATTTGGGTTTTTTCTTCCTTTTAGTCTTTATAAATACAGAGCTTTAACCACTTCTGTTTCTGCCAGATAGATTATTTGTTGTTGGTGGTGTTGGTGTTAATTCCAGAGAAAATACTATTCTTGTTTTTTTCTATAAAGAATTCAATAATATTTTTCTTATGTACATTCTATGGTTTTAACCATGCAAATGCTCTTTAACTTCCATATGGTAGAATTCATACTCGCCACATGTTTTAACCTGTTCTGCCTCAAATTTTTATTTTACCAAAAAATACTAGACTTATTTTCTTCAGTAAATACTTATTTTAATTATGATCATATTATTAATCAACACAGTAAAACTTCAGTTTATTATAAATATTCATTGCAACTTTTGGCTTACCTGACTGTGTAAAAAGTTAAAATGTTGTTTTATACAATGTATTCTAAACCAGTCAAATTTATTTAAAAAAAAAAAAAAAAGACCTCCAGAAAATATAAAATGTTAGTAAAACATTAGAGGACCAAGATACTTAATCAGAGAAACTGAGGAATGATATTTAATTGAGGCTTTATTATTATAGCTTCTGGGCAAACACTGGCTAGTTAGAATGAGCTATACACCCTCTGTAAAACAAAATTACATTTATGTAACTTGCCAGAATTCTTTGAAAAAAAATTAGTATGATAAATATAATTTTCTTGCCTTTTGAAAGTTCTTTTCTAAGTTATCATAGGAATCATGTTTGCTTTCTGCACTTGAATGAAAGTTAAAAGAATTGTAAGTATAACTGAATTGGCCTAGAAATAAAGAACACTATCATTAATTTTCCATGTAGTACAGTCAGTCCCTATGTGTTATATAGATGCTATATAATGTTAAATTATAGTGGGTGTGCTCTAGATCAGAAAATAATCATAAGTTCTATGACTTAAATAACTAAAGTAACACTCACTATACCTGATTTATTACATCTGTTTTTAAATGATTTGTTCACATAATATATATACTTTCAAAGAATGTTTCTGATGTAAAAATGTATTTACCATTCTTTTTCAAACTTGAAATAGAGTGCTAGATGCTTTTCATAGTCAGACTTTGTCTGTCTTATACATCAGCATTCTTTCCCCCTACTTACAATATATTTGTTCTACTTATATTGAATATCTTTTCTAATCCTTTTATCTCCAACTCCTAAAAGAATTACTGTGAGCTATATAAGCAAGGTATTAAATAAATATACATTATCAAAAAACTAATTTTATTAACGTACAGAAATCAAGACCACGGTCTACCGAACTGAACTAAGAAAGCTGTGGATCCTCTAAAAATAAAAAAAACACTTTAAATACGCATCCACACTTTGTGAAACCAATGTGAGAGGGCTCCTCTGCTCCCACCTGTCACTTTTCATAAAGAGATGGTCCAAGGAAATTCCATGTTAAAAACATCTACTCTTGTACAGTCCTCAAAATTCACTCTTCACTTTCTTACAAATAAAAACAGAGACTTCAAGTCCTGACCAAGATATTCTATTGAACTTTCCCTCCCTACAAAAAAACACAGCAAAACAAACAGAAACAACAAAAAAACCTATGAAAGCTGGATATGTTTAAAAACACAAAAACCTCTGACAGCATGGAACAGCAACTACAACAGGCAGGGCTTGAATGGTTATACTCTATGGGAGACTGAGACACTATAATTATGCACTTTCTTCACCATTGGCTTTTCCTAGAGGATATTGACAAACTCTGAACATAATTCAAGGAGGAATGACATTCACATCGGCTGAGGAGGCAGAGTTTATATTTAGGGATGCCACAGCAGATGGGGCTAGAGGACCAAAATCCCAGAAAAGAGGAGACCCCAGTAAATGAGCCCATATTCTGGGCACACTTTTACCTTTTCCGAGGCTGTAAAATTCTACAAATTTCAAAGAAAGTGGCTTGCGTCCAAACAAAAATTTTAAAATGCTATGAAGTAGAACCAAATTCCCAAAGACAACAATAAAACAGACAACTGAAAGAGATCTATGGGCATGGACTATAAAACAACTAGTGTAAATGTGTATCAGAAAATTTTGGAAAAGGCTGAGAATTTCAAAAAAAAAAAAAAAAACCCAAGTAGATAAAAAAAAAAACCCTCATTTTAGAGCTGAAAATATTTTTTAAATGACAGTTGACCCTTGAACAATACAGGTTTACATGGGTCCACCTATTTGCAGATTTTCTTCAATAATATATTGGAAAAATGTTTTGAGATTTGCAACAATTTGAAAAATCTCACAGACAAGCCACATAACTTAGATATGTTGAAAAATGTAAGAAAAAGTTAGCTATATAATGAATGTATAAAATATATGTGTGTGTGTGTATACACACACACACATATATTTTATATAACATACAAAATATGTGTTAATCAACTGTGTATGTTATCAGTAAGGCTTCTGGTCAATGGTAGGCTATAAGTAGTTCAGTTTGGAGGGGCTCAAATTTATACACAGCTTTTGGACTGTGTGGGGAATCAGCATCCCTAACCCCCACGTTGAGGGTCAACTGTACAAATTAAATAAAAGGTTAAGTACAGAATAGTAAATTGATACTGGTATAAGTAAAATTACTCAGATTGAAACACAAAAAGAAAAAAAGCGAAAATATAAACAAGAGTATGAGAGCTACATGGGACATTGTAAAAAGCTCTAACATATATGTAATTGGAGTCCTAAAAAGGGAATGGGGAAGTAGAACTATTTGAAGGAATTAAACAACTAATAATTTCCCCAAACTGATGAAAGACATAAAAATACATATCTAAGAATGATCCACAAATCTATGAGGATGCAGCAAAACCAGTTCTAGGAGGGATGTTTATAGCAGTACAAGCATACCTCAGGAAACAAGAAAATTTTCAAGAAAATTCAAAACTTAAAAAAAAAATAGTAGAAAAAAATCAATGAAACTAAGAGCTGGTTTTTACTTTTTTTTTTTTTTTTTTGCGGTGCGTGGGCCTCTCACTGTCGCGGCCTCTCCCGCTGCGGAGCACAGGCTCCGGACGCGCAGGCTCAGCGGCCATGGCTCACGGGCCCAGCCGCTCCGCGGCATGTGGGATCTTCCCGGACCGGGGCACGAACCCATGTCCCCTGCATCGGCAGGCGGACTCTCAACCACTGCGCCACCAGGGAAGCCCAAGAGCTGGTTTTTAAAAAAACATAAACAAAGTGGATAAATCTGTAGCCAGGCTCATCAAGAAAAAAAGAGAGAGGCTCAAATAAATAAAATCAGAAATGAAAAAGTTAGAATCAATACCACAGAAATACAAAGTATCATAAGAGATTACTACAAACAATTATATCCCAATAAAAAGGACAACCAAGAAGAAATGGACAAATTCACAGAAATATAGATTTTCCCAAGACTGAATCGGGAAGAAACAGAAGATATGAACAAACCAATTACCAGTAATTAAATTGAATCAGTAATTTATAAACTTACAACAAACAAATGTTCAGGAGCAGATGGCTTCACAGGTGAATTCTATCAAATGTTTAAAAAAGAGTTCTTACTTATCCTACTCAAACTATTCCAAAAATTTGAAGAGGAAGGAAAGCTTCTGAACTCATTCTATGAGGTCAGCATCACCCTGATACCAAAACCAAGGACACCACGCACACACACAAAAATTACAGATCAATATCACTGATGAACATAGATGCAAAAATCCTCAACAAAAATACCACTTTTGAGTATTTTTAAGAAGAAAACATAAACACTAATTCAAAAAGATATATGCAGCCCTATGTTCATTGCAGCATTGTTTACAATAGCCAAAATGTGGAATCAGCTTAAGTGTCCATCAATAGATGATTGTATAAAGAAGATGTGGGGTGTGTGTATATGAATACACATACACACACAGAGGAATATTACTCAGGCATAAGAAAGAATGAAATCTTGCCATTTGTGATAATATGGATGGACCTAGAGGATATTATGCTAAGCGAAATAAGTCTGACAGAAAAGACAAATACTGTATGATTTCATGTATATGTGGAATCTAAAAAAAAAAAACAAATGCATAGATACAAAGAACAGTCTGGTGGTTTCTGGAGGTGAGGGAGTTGGAGGATGAGTGAGAAAGGTAAGGGAGATTAAGTTACAAACATCCAGTTACAAAATAAATGAGTCACTTGGATGAAATACACAGCATACAGAATATGGTCACTTACATTGTGTTATCTTTGTATGGTGGCAGATGGTAACTAGACATATCATGGTGATCATTTTGTAATGAACAGGGACATATTCAATCACTATGTTGTGTACTTGAAACTAACATAATGCTGTAGGTCAATTATACTTCAATTTAAAAAAAATGTAAACACTGGGAGGAAATGCATCAAAGTGTGAATAGAATGGAAGAGAAGCTGTTGGTTTGTGGATAGAGGAGAAATAAGCAAACATTTTTGAAGATACTGTTGGGGGGAGGCTTTAGTTAATTACAAAAGCTTGTGATTTACCCCAAAGCTTTAATTTATAATGGACCAGTATAATGTTTTCTATCTTCCTAGGATAGTATACTGCAAGAAGATTTCCGGAATTCAAATTAAAAAGAAAAATGTTCATTATGTTAGGAACTATTGAAATAAAGAATAAAAGATAATATGTTCATGTAGATAGAAATTTTGTTTGAGCTAGAGCCAGAGTATACATTTTATATATTAAGGTATTATAATGGTAGGAAATTAGAGTTAGGTACATTGCATTGCATTGAAAATTTGGAAATACATATTTTGGAGTTTTATGATTTTTGACTTTTAGCAAAGGGGAAAATGCTGACATTCTCTCTTTCAGATTTGATTGAAATGGAGATTAACTTTTTTTTCCAAGTATGAATCCCCCAATAAAAGATCTAATGAAATAGTTAAGGCTTCTTCTAAACAGTGAGCATCTCTTTAGAGCAGAGATAATGCAGTGGACTCATATGATCTTTGTTGGGTCAATTTGAACGGAACGACTTAGAGATGATGCAGGCAAACCACTGGGTCTGTATTTCTGAACACTACTAAGTGGTCAAGGAAATGATCTGCAAGATGTTTTACGTACTATTTGCTGTACTTTCTGAAAACAATGCTATAAATATTTCTTTCAGAGGTGAATATAAAGTCATGAATATTGAATGATGTTCCAGCTCTATGAATCTCACATTGCAGAGTAGCTTGTTTGCAGAAAACATTTTCTTTAATAAGTATAACTTTAACTTATTTGTGTTTACATTAGTTCAGATTATTACTTAAAATTTTCTGCTTATTATACATGACCCTCAAAATTTAGGATTTTTTCCAAGGTACAATCATTGTATTACAATTATCTGTAATACAGTTTTTACAAAATTCTGTCAACCCAGTATTTTAGACCCTGGCTAGAGGCCTGTCAGTTAGTTCCCCTTTTTGAGGAATTGATTAAGTCCACAAAGCCAACCACTTCCCTTGCTCTCACTCTCTGGGTCACTAGGCATCCACCCTAATAGCCAGGAACCAGACAACTAGGGACTGTCCCCGTGTCCCTAAACCAGTGAAATTACTCAAATTAGGAAATCCACAGAGAGCAAAGTCTAGCTACCCACCTGTCCCTGCATGCCATACAGGAGCTGCCCCCTAAAGCTCCACCTTGTTACCCTGTACTCAAGAGCAACCCCTCCTGTGGCCATGCTACAACAGTCTTCTCTCCCTTGGAACTGTAAATAACAAAGAATTCTGCCTTTCATTTACCCAAGTGTCAGTTTGTTGTATATCCTACTATCAAAGGATCGTTAAATCTTGTAAAACATTATTCAACAACTATATAACAGTATGTGACAGAATCATAAGAGGCAAAGAACACTGACTTTCTGAAGCATACATCATTTTATGTATCATCTATCTGTCTTTCTATCATCCATCATCAATCATCTATCATCTAACATATATATAAACCATTACATATAAAAATGTATACTTTTTATATAAATTTCATGCTTTTGGGTATCTTATCTAAGAGACATTTGCCTGCCTCAAAGTTGTAAAATATTTCTTCTATGTTTTTCTAGGTATCTTAAAGTTTTACTGTTTATATTTCAGTCTGTGATTCATTTCAAGTTAACTTCTGTATATTAAGATGTAAGGGTCAAGTTTATTTATATACAGTTGTTCTGTTTACCATTTGTCAAAAAGATATTCATTTCTCTCATTGAACTGCCATCATAACTTTTGCAAAGATCAATTTACTATATCTATTTGGGCCTATTTGTGTACATTCAATTTTCTTTCATGATCTTTATGCCTGTCCTTTTAATAGATACCAAACTGTCTTGATCAACATTGGCTTAAATTGGGTCTTAGCATCTATCATGTAATCCTTCATTTTTTCTCTTCCTTTTTTTAAAACCGCTTTGGCTATTCTAGGTCACTAGCTTTTCTATATGAATTATAGAATCAACTTATTAATTTCTACAACAAACCTTGCTGGGATTTTGAATTAGATGGCATTAAATCTAGAGATCAATTTGGAGATAACAGATGTTTTAAGAACAATGAAATCTCCATTGGGTAGACAAGGTATAGCTATTGACGTGATTCAGTCTCATTTAATTTCTCTCATCAGTGATCTGTAATTTTCAATAAACAAGATTTACACCCTTAAAAAAATCTATTCCTAAGTATTTTTAGTTTGGGATGCTATCTACATATCTTTTTTCTTTTTGGTGAGAACATTTAGTTCCACCCTCTTAACAAATTTCAATTATACAATACGGTGTTATCAGTTATAGTCACCATGATTTACAGTAGATTCTCAGGATTTAGTCATCTTATAACTGAAAGTTTGTACCCTTTTACCAACCTCTCCCTATTTCTCCCACTCCCCACCCACTGGCAGCTACTTTTCTAGTAGTTTCTAGAAACTCTGTTTCTATGAGTTTGACATTTTTTTTTTTTTAGATGTCACATGTAAGTGATACCATAGGTGATACCATGCGGTATTTGTCTTTTACTCTCTGGCTTACTTCACTTAGCATAATCTCTCAATGTTCATCCATGTTGTTGCAAATGTCAGCATTTCCTTATTTCTCATGGCTGAGCTGTATTCCACTGAATATAGATACATACCACCTTTTCTTTATCCATTCACTCATTGAAAGACACTTAGGTGGTTTCCATATCTTGGCTATTGTGAATAACGCTGTAGTAAACATGGGAGTGCATATATCTCTTTGATACCCTGTTTTCATTTTCACTGAATATGTATCCAGAAGTAAAATTGCTGGATCATATGGTAGTTCTATTTTTAATTTTTTGAGAAACTTCCATACTGTTTTCCATAGTGGCTGCACCAATTTGCACTCCCACCAACAGTGCACAAAAGTTTGTTTTCCTGCACATCCTCATCAACACTTGTTATCTCTTGTCATTTGGATGATAGCCATTCTAACAGGTGTGAGGCAATATCTGGTTGTGGTTTTGATTTGCATTTCCCTGATGATTAGTGATGCTGAGCACCTTTCCATGTAGCTTTCCATGGTTACTTTTATGTCTTTTTGGCAGGGGAACTGTCTATTCCATTCCTCTTTTATTTCTTAATCAGATTTTCTATTAAATTGTAAAAGTTCTTTACACATTTTGGTCTTTAATTCCTTATCAGATATATGATTTGCAAATATTTTCTTCCATTCCATATGTTATCTTTTCATTTTGTTGATGGTTTCCTTTGCTGAATGGAAGATTTTTAGTTTGATATGTTCTCACATTTTATTTTTGTTTTTGTTGCCTTTGTTTTTGGCATCAAATCCAAGAAATCTTTGTCAAGAAGCTTACTGATTTGGTTTTCTTCTAGGAATTTTGTGGTTTCAGGGCTTCTGTTCAAGTCTTCAATCCATTTTGATTTTTGTGTATTTTGTAACATAGGGCTCAATTGTTCATTCACTGTTAACACATTTTTGTTTAAAGTTTTATATGAATGTATAACAGCTGATTTAAAACATTTGTCCAATTCACCATCTCTGCCCATTTGGACTTATTTTTTTGACTAGGTCACAAATCCCTATGTTTGTGGACCTTTTTCTTTTTTTTTTCTTTTTTTTTTTTTTTTTTGCATGTCTGCTTATTTTTGGTTGAAAATTGGGTGGGCACTGTTGAGATTAGACTGCAGTCATTCCCATATTCTGTTGTATTCCTTTCAAGGTACTTTCTTGCTGATGTTGCTGTAGTTGTAGTATGCAGTTAACTTGCCTGAACTCAAACTGCAAATGTCGTCTCTCTTGTAGTATGCAACAGCTGTTCTCTCTCCTCTATCACTATGATTTCTTCTGCTGCCTTTCAATCAGGCCCCCTGGGGCTCTCCATCATTTATGCATAATTTGGCTTTCAACCTAAGATTTTTTTCAGAGAAGTGGTTCGCTGTCTCAGTGATTTTCTTGAATCTACAGATTCTGCCCCAACTTATAGCTGCTTTATTGGCCTCAAATATTCTTTCCTCTGATGCATCAATCCTAGAAAGTGTTAACTTGCACCACTTGAACTGCTCATGGCTAAGGAATAAACTCAGCTGAAAATATCAAAAACGATAACAAAAAAGCAAAGAAACATATCTAGCCTTACGGAGATCTAATATTCAAGAACATATCCTCTCTTGCCTCTGCTTGCATTAACACTGGATCCTCTTGCATACATATTTTGTGTGTGTGTGTGTGTGTGTGTGTGTCTATAAATTTGTATTAAAATAAGTAAATAAAATTTTATTTTATTTTCTAATGATATCTATATTTAAATGAATATATATTTCAAAATATTTGTCCCTGTTTATTTTATCTACATACTATAGGATTTTTAAAAATATATACATATGGGAAAGATGGATGTTTAGCTAGCAGGGGTCATGGTGATGTCCACTCCTCAGTGAGGATGCTGGGTGGCAAGGACAGGTTTGGACATTGTAGTTTTAAGATACCTACAGTGAATCCAAGAGGCACTGTCAGCTAAGCAGTTAAATACATAGCCTTGGAGCTCAGAGGTGAGATTTGTGTTAGGAAATAAGTCTGTGACTGATGCAGGATGGTAGGCAGCTCACCTCTACCAGGGCAGCCTTACTGGCTGTTCATCTGCTGTCTGCTCTGCTTGGCAGCACCCAAACCGTTACAGGTGAGTTTCCTTTTCTCTCTCACTATTTCCCTTTCCCTTCCTCTCCCGCTGACTCTCCTCTAGCATCCCCACCCCCATCCCCACCACCGAGCTCTACCTCCCTCATTTCGCTTCAGGCTGTCCTTCCCACCTTTCCTCCTCACTCTCTCTGCACCTTCTTTTCTCTCCTTTTTACTCTTCCTCTTTTTTTGAAATCTATATTGAGCCAGCATTTTCTGCTTCTCTCTATTGATTTTGCTTATGTCCAGCTCTCTTATTCTTTTATCTGTCACGTACCTCTTTTTTCTCCCCTTTTATTTCTACACGTATCTTTTTTTTCTTCCTTTTCCCATAGCTGACTGTATCTCTTCTTTCCTCTTTAAAGAAAAAAAATCTTTAACTTTCTTTAATCTATAAATAAATTATATTTTAGTTTTCTGATCCTAATTTTAAAAAGCAGGTGAGTTGAATGTTTACCGTTTCTCCAAGGAAACAGTTAACACAATTAATTCTGCCTTGGAAGTTTTCCTATGGTCCGTGATTGCTGATTAAAGCCATTAGGAGAAGCCTTCCGCTGGTATCATTGGGTGTTAATTTCATTATTTCTCATGTTATTCCAATCTGTTGTCCCACACATTTTCCAATTGGTTGTCACTTGTCCCCTTTTTACCTCCTGTGGAAGTTCACAGATCATGTGTGAAGTCAGGTCCAAAGCGTTTCACAGTGCTGCTCTGATTAAAATGTGAAAACCCAAGAGAGACAAAGTGATTGATTGCTAAGTTCCTAAGGCACTGACACAATTGATGGTTACTTCCTTAAACTAAATCTTCCTCTGGGTTCTGTAACAACAAATGTAAATAGCCATCTTCTGTCTTGTAATTTTTTTACAAATAAATAACAGGAAGTTTCCATTTAGTAGACATACACCGAATGAATGTGGTGTGCAAGACACCCAGTTTGCTGCTAGTACAAAGATAAATAGATCATGGTCCTGTCCTTGAAATGCACCTAGTCTTTTAAGAATCCAGTAATAGGAGTACAGGCGGGGTCTATATAGACAACAATTGCAACACATCCTGTCTTAAATAAAATCTTGGTTATACTTTAAGAAATATGAGCAGTATCCTAGAGCTCAGGGGAATCATCTTGGTTACCATCTCTTTGCAAACAATAGCATTCATATCCTCATTCACAGACTCATTTATAGACCATTCAGTGAAGCAATACCATTCAGAGTTACGATATTACCATTATTTATTTGACAGTATATATGTTATTTTATACTACATCTGAAATTACGCCAAAGAGCAAACTATTTCTCAAAGAAATCTATGAGTATAAAGTAAATAGTAAATAATGCCTGAGCATTTGGGGGATGAGTTCCTGTGTCTGTTTTTGTTTGTGTTGTTATTTTGTAAAGAGTGCTTCTAGAGGCCATGATGTCTGGTAATTATTACTACATCATTTGGTTTGATAAAAATCATTCTAGAAAGCCAAGAATTTGGGGTTTATATATAGCTTTAAAATGAAAGAAATACCGTCTTCTAAGAGAAAAAACAAACCAAGCAAAAATCTCAAGATACACAGAGAATATTGTTAGACTTTTTTTTTTTTTTGCGGTACGCGGGCCTCTCACTGCTGTGGCCGCTCCCGTTGCGGAGCACAGGCTCCGGACGCGCAGGCTCAGCGGCCATGGCTCACGGGCCCAGCGGCTCCGCGGCAAGTGGGATCCTCCCGGACCGGGGCACGAACCCGTGTCCCCTGCATCGGCAGGCGGACTCTCAACCACTGCACCACCAGGGAAGCCCTGTTAGACTTTCAATTAAGCTTTTTCTCAATGTGTTTAAGTTCTATGTGGACAGTTCCATTCAAGAGGGAAAAAAGATACGTATTTTTTTCCCAAACAGTTGTTTCTCCTTTTGTTTGTTTGTGCCTACCAGGATGCTTACTGATGTAATTCATAAGTGCTTGCCTAAAGGTCTCATATGTATCCAAGATTCAGTTAGGGACTGAAATAAAGACTATGTTAATTTTGATGCTAGGAAAAACAGATTTTGTCAGGGATGATGGATTAAATTTCATATTAAATAGTACGTGACATGCATATGGCACATGACTGCAAAGGATTTTAAAATAGTATAACTCAGTTATCCTCGAAACAGCCCAAAGAAAGTAAGTTCAGAATAATCAGAAAGAGCTCCTAGATCTTTTGTTTCCAGTTCTAGTGTTCTGTCTTTATGGACTCTTCATATTAAAATCCATGTCTGTGCTGTTAATATTTGAGATTGGTCTGGATAAGACATAGGCATACATATACAGATATCTTTATCAACTAAAGAATAGATGAAAGCTAATAAAACTCTTTAAAGTTAGTTTATATACATGGGAGATAGGAATAGGTAAATTTGAATAGTGTAAGTGATAAAGACATTAAAGATAGTATTGTACTTTTAAAACTGTCTAAATAGCAGCATTAACTATATACTCATAAAGTAATTTGGTAAATTACGATGAAGCCAAACCTCTTGAGATTCTGGAGTTGACACATACTTATGGCAAAACAGAAAATTCAAAACATAACAAAAAAAGCATTTAAAAAAGTCAAGTAATGCATTGTTTCTCAAACATACTTGTGACCAGTCTAAAAATAATCAAATCCACAGGGAATAGGCAACCAGGTAAATGGAGGATTATTTAAAAAGCTGTATTCCAGAAGGGCTAAGGAGGAAAATAAAATAAATGGAAAAGGAAGTAATCAAGTCTCTAATAGCTGGGAAAACTAATAACCCAGGATGCTCTTGTGACTCATTAGAGTAAACAAGAGGAAATGAAAACCTGTATATAGATAGCCCAGTCAACATTTTTAATCCATGAACATTAAAGCTGGAAAGAATATTGTAATATAAATTCACAGAAAATCCTGACATGCCATTTTAGATTTTAATATCTTCAATTTTGTTACACCTGTTTCCTGTTATCTCTCTTCTGTCATCTAACACTTATATAGGAAAGCGAAGCGAGAAAGAAAAATAATTATGAAATTAACATTTATAGACCAAATAATCTCTAAATATATATTGTGCTGGAAGCCTTAAATTTTTTCAATACTTCTAAACGTTTTATGCATTCACCGAACCGTCACTATTCCTAAATCAAGACTCACCATCTTCAAGTCACCATGTATCATCACACCTGTTGTGATTGTGCTAATGACAAAAATCTTCAGTGAAATATCCTTAATTTTAAATAAATGGTTGTTATCTCACTTTCTTCCATTCCTATAATCAATTATTTATACATTTCTTTCAATTCCTTCTTAAAAATAGGTAATCTACCTATCATCCTCTGGTCTATTTTCCTTTATCCTAGGTCTAAATATTCTATGTTTAGATTTTATTTTGTATCACTTCCAAGTACATTTTGACATATTAAGGGCACTCAAAATATGCTTGATTTAAGAGTGTATGAAGTGTATTATGAACCACATAATAGTTGATTTTATACGAATCAAAATCCTATTCTAATATATCTCTATAATGCTTAGCATTGCTTCTCTTTTATAATCATTTAAGATTGAATGAATTAATATGGAAAATGAAATTTTACTGACTATATAAATGTACTGCATGTATTTAAATGTACTCAGTGTCAAGAGTTTGTATATTTACAGATGTATGTCTGCCTGGGACGCATACATTTGGAAAAACATTAAAAAAATATGAGGCACCAAGAAAGCAAATGCACCCCAGAACCTGTAAAAGTAGTCTAAAGCCTGAACAAATTCACTTTCCTGAAATTAACTAGGTTAAGGCAACACTTTCCAATCGAGCCCGTTCCCCCACCTCCTCTCTCCTGTTGCTTCCTCTGCCCAAGTTCTGAGCTTTGATTCTTACTCACTTCTTGATAATTTCATTTGGATTTCTTATAACTGATCTTGTTTGTTTTCCTCTATTCTACCCTGTGTCACTGCTACCATAGATCATGTTTCTCCCTCTAATTCCATTACTGATTTCATTTGGAAGTTTTTTGTTTGATTATTTACTATACTTTGCACCACTGTATGTGAGAAAAATAAGATCAAAAACAAATGAAATGAGAGATAGCTTGGAAATGTGTACATAAACTTATTTACAGTGAAAATAGTTATATAATTGTGAATATATTTTCACACACAAACACGTCAATAGATGGAGTAATTAACACGTTTCATCAGCAACACAGCCAGCTCCCTGCAGCAACAGCAAAATCTTCTCTTTGACTCTGTTACTGGAGCACACAAGTCTTAGACAACAGAAAACGGTACCACAGATGGGATTGTTTCCCCTGACAGGATAGAAGTGATTGCAATGAGGCTCGAAAATTGTCACCTTCATAGATGAATGTATTTACAGTTTTTCTTATTTATTCACTTCTATCTAACTCTGAATCAGATAATTCCTCTTGTCCTCTTGATACTTTTCTTGATGATACATTATGGCTACACAATTCTATATACTTATTTTAAAAATTCTTAATCTCTATTCTTATTTGCTTTTCCTAACACACTGAAATAAATATTTTATATTATGATATTGAACCATTATGATATTAAGCAACTTGCTAAAATAAAATCTTATATCTCCTAAGTCAGGAACAAAACTCAGATGCTCCCATTTTTGGTTCAATGAGCTTTAAAATACTTCACAGTTTTTTCTCATTAAAATATTTCAGATTGCTCTTCTCCTATTGACTATTTTAACTTAAATTTCAAAATCTGCATGTTCCTTATTCTACTTCCTTGACTGAATTCCAGCTGGATTCTTCATGTAATGTGTTGTGTTCAATATTTTTGACTGGACCCAAAAGAGAGGGAAATTAATGTATATTCGAAGTATAAACGTTATCTTATTGCCATGGTGTGCTAATATGAAATATAATATTTTAAATGAGAGATTATATTATTCAATAATTTGAGATTTTCATACCTTGCATATAGAACATATTATATTTTGTCACCTTGATTGAGTCACTAACTGGCATGAACGTATATTTTATGCCCTTCTGTTTGCTTTTCTTCTAGAAGAGTTCCTGGCACACAGCTGGAACTCAATAAATACATGTTAAAAAAAAGAGTAAATAAAAAATAATGTGCCTCTGTTCTTCTTGCAATAGAACTTAAATATAAATTAGTATTTCAGATTAACAGATTGGCATATTAAAACTAAAGAGAATATAAGTAGTACTTATGATGTACAATGTATAGGTTTAGAGAGGAAGATAACTGAACAAACTTGGTGAAGATTAAGCCACTTGATACAATGTTCTCTTGTCACTGACAGGTTTTCCTTCAAAGACGATTCCCTCTTATGGTTTCAAGATAGGCGAAAGTATCATATCCACACACAACAATATGCAGAAGCAGAGAAAGGAAGCTTGGATGTCTTATGCTTCTTTTGTAGGGATAGGCCACCCCTTCTTGGATGTTCACAGGAGACCTCTCCCAAGTCTACCTGGGCATCTGCTTCCATAATTTTTGGCAAAAATAGAAGCCCTCCCACCATCCCAGGGCATACTTCGCTAGAAATACTAGAAGTGAATATTAAACACTAAGTACTCAAGCCATCTGACTTAGAAATCCTTAGATGTTTGGTTTGTTTTTATGAGTTTTATTGCTAATCAGAAATGAGCGGCAAATGATACTAATAAACACACTGTGAATTCAGTTAGGAATCAAGCTGATATTCCTGATATCTACTTTGAAAAAGAAAAGTGGAAGATTATCAGCATCTTATTAAACTTGTTCAAACAAATGTTCCTTTTCAATGGATTTATATGAACAAAATACTTTTGTTTCAAAATCATAATATTACAACTTAGTGATCAAAATTTCATTCTCTGTATTGGAGCTCAAAAAGAATACAACCTTTTGGAGTTTTTTTTTTTTTTAAAGAAAATAGCAAGCTATCTTGTCAGAAAATATACACCATTCACAACTAACAGAAAATGTTCATTGTCACAGATTCACATTGCTTTGCAAGGATAAAGGAAAGAAGGTCAAAATGCTATTAATATTAAGTCACTTGAAATATATTTTACAGGCAACTTTATTTCCTAGTGTTCTTCACACTGTCCTAATTTATATAACTTTCAGAGACTTTATAATCACACTTCAGAAAAATGTAACATATAGAAAATATAATAATTTTCATCTCTACAGATCTCTTCGATTACAGAGAAAATAAACATTTCATAAGGAAAGCAGGTAGACAATTCTTCAGATCCTTTAGTGGGGGAGGGAGCTTCTTCAAGTCACCAGATATGAGATTGATAGATTAATTAGTACCTTTTTGGCTCACCCATGTTCAGTCTTGGTAAATCACAATGAATTGGTCAAGAAGAATCATTGTATCATGCTTATCAGTACAATTTCAATAAAGTTAAATTAGTAATGGCCTCCTGAGCAAAATACACATTCTAAAGACCATAACATTTAAAAAGAATATTTATAAGCTCTCTGAGTACAGAGACTCTATCTTCTTCCCTGTGAATCTTGATTACCTACAACAGTACTTGGCAGATACAATTATAGTAAACTCTCAAAAATATTAAATGAAGGGATTTTAAGTGAGTTTCCTATCATAAGGCAACACTCCAAAGCAAATAATTATTTGGATAGTAAATGAGAGCTAATTGAATTGGATAATGCAGATTAATTTTAAAATACCTATGAAAGTTTTACCCTTATACAACTCTTTTTATTGTGAAATATAACACACATATAAAAGAATGTGTAAAATAATTATACACTCTTATTTTTTACAGTGTGAACACTCATAAAACCCTCACCTTAATAAAGACATAAAACATCGTCAGGACTCAATGACCCTCCATATGGATTTACATTGACTGTGTTTTGCCTTTTCATTTTAGCGTTTAGGCATTTCAGTATACAGTACTAGAGTTTAGTCTGGCCTGTTTTGAACTTAGTATAAATGGCATTAGGCAGTGTATGTCATATTTTATATCTTTTGCTTTGCATCAATTACGCCTCATCCAGGTTATTGTGTTTAGGTACATAGTCCACGTATTTTCAAGGATATATTGCATGTCACTCTATGAATTAATACAATTTACCTAATTCCCTGTTGTTATATCTTGTTTTTACCAGTTTGTAGCTCTTTTTAATAATGCAGTTATGCATACTCTTGGACCTGTCTTCTGTATATACATATGCAAGTATATATGCATGGATTTCAGTTGGATATATACTTAAGGGAATGAAATTACTGTATTATAGACATGTGTATTTAACATTAGTGATGTTAATTGTTTTCTAAAATGGTTGAATCAATATTTATTCTTATTAGCAATGTACAAAACTTCCACGACTCTAAACTCTCACGTTATACCATCAATCTTAAAATTTTAGTCACTCCAGTACTAAAATGTACTTAGTCACTCCAGTACTTTGTACTTCATATTTTTAAATTTATCTGATTACTAATAAAGTCAAACACATTTTCACATGTTTATTTGCCATTCAGATTTCCTGTTTGGTAAATTAGCTATTAGAGTCTCTTGTCCATTTTACTAGTCATCTGTTTTTATCTTACTGACATGGTAGTCTATTATATATTCTCAGCATGAGTCCTCTGCTGGTTATATATTTCGCTAATATAGCCTTCCCATTTTGGACTCACCTATTCATTTTTGCTAATACTATTTGCTCATCAAGAGTAAGTTCTTTATTTTAATGTGGTCATTTTTTAAAAAATAAATTATTTTATTTTATTTTTGGCTGTTGGGTCTTTGTTGCTGCGCTCAGGCTTTCTCTAGTTGCAGTAAGCGGGAGCTACTCTTCATTGTGGTGCGCGGGCTTCTCATTGCGGTGGCTTCTCTTGAGGACCACGGGCTCTAGGCGCGCAGGCTTCAGTAGTTGTGGCACATGGGCTCAGTAGTTGTGGCTCGTGGGCTCTAGAGCGCAGGCTCAGTAGTTGTGGCGCACGGGCTCAGTTGCTCCACAGCATTTGGGATCTTCCCGGACCAGGGCTCGAACCTGTGTCCCCTGCATTGGCAGGCGATTCTTAACCACTGTGCCACCAGGGAAGCCCAATGTGGTCATTTTTATCTGTTGTTTACTCACAGCTAGTGATATGTTTCCCTATTTAAGAAATACTGTATTAATCAGAAATCAGCATGATATTATGCTATAATACAATATATTCTAAATAATTGTATTTGTTTTTAAACTATTTCTCCCCCTTAAGAATATTAAATCCATGAGGACAGTGACATTACTATTTTGATTTCTGCTGTGTGAGTATAACATAGAATAGTGTACAACACAAAGCAGACAGACAATAGTTATAGATATATATATATAGATATATACCTATCTATAGCTATATATCTCTATTTATCTATACATCCACCTATTAACCATTGAAATATCCATCCACAGATATGTGCCAACATGGCATCTCCATACAGTAGGATATAAAAATATTTTAATTATTTTTCTACTTAATTATTAGAAGTATCCCAATAGAAATCCAAATAAGACAAATATATTTGACGTTTTCAACAAAATGGATACTTTTGTTGGAGCTCATTTCTGATGCACATAACCCTTTACATGAGATTTTTTATTTAAACATTTTAACATTTCCTTTAATTTGAAGATCTGAGTCATCCTGTTAGGACTCCAGCACATAAGAACTGTCACTAATATTTCCACCAACTACAGTGATATTTCTCATGTGTGCAGTCAGGCTCCTAGATACCTAAGTGTTCAGACATTTGACTGCCATGAACCCTTAGAATCCTATTAGATGTATGGCCAGCATACTGTAGTTATACAAATGTTCTTTATTTCATCCAAATGCTTTAGTTCCAGTTGTTATGTAAACTCCCTCTTTGGAAGATGTTTGGTTTTTTATGAGCCATGGGGACTAGTCCTCTGGCTTTAGTGGCTCTCTTGTTCCCTTTAATTTAGAGAACTGGGTTAAATCTTGGCTCTTGAATTCTTTACATTCTAATGTTAGAAGTAAAGATTGCCCAGGAGAAAAATAGTTTCTTCCAAGGGCAAGAGTAAACTGTTTTAACCTTTTGTGCCATGTCCTGGAAATCAAGCTGACCCTTCTTGGCTTTCTAAGGTACTTGCAAGAGCTTCCCAAGGGCTAAGACATTCTTCCAAGTGATGCCTCCACATAACTTTCTATGGTTAGTTGACTTGGTTTCTACTTTCTACAGTAGTTACATGCCTTGCATGTAGTTCCAAGAGGAAAAAAGGAAGAATAAAGCAACAAGAGCACTTCAACAGAGATCATAGGAGAGGAACAAATCCTAAATACTATATACTCCGTATATAATAAACAATTTGTATCCATTTAGATCTTCTCATGAAAATTCTACTCGTTGATACCATAGGCCCAAAGAACACATGACTGTGACCTTGACTGTAGGGCTTGATTAATTATAGAGAAGGAGATGTGTGGAAGAGAAAGCCTGAGTTTTCACAGAACATTTAATATATAATTTAAAACTAATGAAAACAATATAGAATATTAAATTTGAGTGCCCATAATCTCTGCTCCAGTAACACAGCTGATAACGTTTTACATACAAATATATTCAGAATGGTATTATTTATGAAAATGAAAAGTTGAAAACTACTTATGCCTAATATTAAGAAAATGGTTAGTAAATTAATGGTATAGCCATAGGTATTATTGAGACATTATAAATAACTTTACATGAAAAATTTTTTGCATTAATAAGCCAAATAAAAACAGGATTTTATATTTTTTTAGGACTGAAATAATATAAGTAATGGATAGATGTGATGGCTTTTTGATATGTTACTTTGGCTAGATTACTGTCCCCGGTTGCTTAGTAACACTAATCTACTGCTCCTGTGAAGGAGTGTTATAGATGTAATTAGATTCCCTAATTAGTGGACTTTTAGTGATATTTTTCGGTGTGCCTAACTTAATTAGTTAGAAACTATTAAAAGCAGAGCTAAAGAATTCCACCTGTGGACAACAGCTCTGGCCCTTGTTCATGGAATTCCAGCCTGCCCTAGGTCTTCCCATCTTGACTGTCTGTGGACAACAGCTTTGGCAATCCTGCGAGGTTCCAGTTTGCTTGTGAATTTTCCTTCCTAAGGGTCTACTTTTCAGAATGTGGATTTGCTTAGCTGTCTCCACCACTGTGTAAGCCAACTCCCTATGAAAAGTCCTTCAATATGTTATCTTACTGTTATCTTATCTTGAACACTGACTGATACAACAGATAATAGTATGCAATTTGTGTACAAAACAAAATATCCCAAGGATAATTGTAAATGTTTCCAGGTTGAATAGGTTTAGGGTTTTTTCTTTTTTATTGTGTCATTTCTACAGCTTATGTAGATAAATCAGACTATCATAGTTAAATGTCATTATATTTGAAACTTTTACATATAACTCTCTTGGTCTTTTTCTACTATCAACATTCAACTTCATTTTACTTACTCATTTTGAAGAACAAACTGCATTTAGAATGATAATTGCTATAAGTGACTTACTGTCAACTACAGGATGATTTTCATTTTAAATTATAATTGGATTTAAAATATAATTGTCATGACTGCAGAGAATATGTGTTTTTTGCAAGGTTATTTATACCCTGCGTCTCCGTACTGCCCACCTCTGGGCCAGTCCCTGTCACCTGGGTTTAAAGTAGTCAAATAGGCCACTCTTGATCAAATTCCCTCCTCAGTGACAGCCAGCCTTATGTCTAGGAATTCAGATGAGCCCTTTGTAATAAATTGACTTTGCAAAAAGTGTATCATTAATTTGTTCAATCAAAAAAGTGTTAAGTGTTTTCTCTGTTCGAGATTCTGTATTAGATTCTGAGTAATTTAAGACAATTTCAGGCTTTCAGTATGGAAGAACTTATTTAAAGGTAGAATTGAATAAGAAATTTTAACTCAATGCAATAATCTTTTTAATAAATATAAATATAAGTGGCCTAACCTGAATAATTCTAACCCCAGTTAAATTAATAGTCTTCACATTTTCTAAATTCACTGAATACTACTGTTATTCTAGGCTCATACTATATTACAGCAAATATATTCCAAAAAAGCAATAGACAGAGTAGTTTTATACTGTCTGTTTAGAAAGAGCATGTAAATGAAGAACTTGAATGCAGATGATCTTACATGTTAGAAAAATCGCAGGAATTCCTAAAATATAAAACAAGATGGGTCCTCCAAACCTGAGCATCTTAAGGATATGACAAAGATTCTGAATAATTAATTGATGTTTATCTATACATATATAATAAAATGAGACACTTATGTCTTTCTATAATTACCAACTTGTTTTATTTCAGCAAAACCTGAAGAAAATATTTTGTGTTCTCAAATAAAAAATTCTACTCTTCATAGTTAGCTCAAATAATGACCTCACTAAAACTTATCTGCACATGCAAAGCATAACATATTTATGAGGGGTTCATCAAAAAATGAATTATGAAGAAGGTTGACTTGATCTATCTTGCATTATTGGCAAAAGTTCCACGCACTATCTGCACCCTCTAAAATGAGGGTCTATTCTCCGTTTGAAATGTTGCCTGGGCTTTATTGCAAGTGTATACTCATTTCTCTCTCATGCATTTTTCTTATTCTAATTTCTCTGTACAGCTTACCAGTCACTACTATTATATTTATTATTGCACTTGAATTTTTTTATATGAGAATCATTTCTCTTTATCAAAATAAAGCACGTAATTTCTCTAATTGATATTTAATCCTATATGCCAATAAATAATATTTAACAGATATATATATATATAATGTCTTATTCATGTTATATTTTTATATGTAATACTTCTAACCAGAGGAGAGGACTTACTATTTTTATTTCTCTTGGCAGTAGCTCAGTTACGTACCAGTAAATTCAGAAGAAGATTGTATTGTACTTCAAATATCTGTAATTTTAAAAATTATTTAAAATGCACTAACATATAAACTAATCTATAAATGTTTCACCTAAACACAACTTACCTTAATATTATTTATACACATGCCAATATATATTTGTTCTTTTTATGTAATCTTACTGCTTACTGATAGATATTAGAAAATGAACTGTCAGAGAAAATTTATAAAACCTATCGACCTAATAATGCCAATATTAAATATAAATATTAAAGCAATGTGCAATTTAGAATACCAATTGAAGTTCATAAATATGAAATCAACATGGATAAGATATTTAAGGAAAAATTAATATAAATATTTGATTCTGAACATGAACTTGAAGAAGGGGTGATATTTGGATGGACAGTGGTAAGAAATAGTCTAAGTTGTCAAAAACTTAGGTGAAAGGATAAACGACAAATTAGCTTTTTTCGAATATTTACAAAACTGACTAGAACAGTCTTACAAAATTACTGAGCTATAAATGAGTTATAAAGTATCAATTTGTATTAGGCTGTGATTATTTTCAAAAGGGTCTTCAAATACTAGAGTCTGGATTTAATAAAGTAACTAATCACATGACATCATAAAAAAGAACAATTATTACAGTGAAACAGAGCTTAGTTTGTACTCTTGTGAATCTGGTTAATTATATTAATTACTAGCTCTGTGAACTTGGGCAAATTAACTTACTTCTGTGTCTAGCAGAAACCCTTGTACATAGTTCAATAAATACAGTTCTCATTTTCCTCATCCATTTCCTTTGGGGTAAAATTAAAGTAAAAAAGAAGAGGAAACAAAGTTGTACACACACAAATGAGGAAATAAAAGCTAAAAGTTATTTATAGATCAAAGACAAATTGCAGGTAGTATTTGCATATCCATGTTAATTTCTGTATTTTGGATCTTTTGCCATAAATCTAGACAAACAACCTCATTTCTAAAAATATTGATGAAAAGTCATTTAGTGAGTTCTAATTGATAATAAAACACTAACTGAAAATGTTGTTGTAAATCTATATTCACTGCTATTTTGTTAACAAAAGTGGAAATGTTTACATTACAAAACAAATGTTTAATTAAATTGTACTCTGGATGCTTTATCAAATATTTTGTATAACCTATTCCCATTTATTGATGTCAGAAGAATGAGTCAAGAATGCAATTGAACTATACATGGAGACAATATTAACATGTTACAAATAAGTTAAGCTACATGAATTTAAATCTCACGTGACCACAAATAATTTATAAAATCAAATTATGATGTAAAAAGCAACTTTGACTTTAGCCATTAGAGGCCAAGATACATTTTTCATGCAAAATTAAAATACTATTCAATCAAACCCATTAGGATTATTATTACTATCAAATAAATGAATTACCAAATGTTGTTAATTTGCATCTCAATAGATTGGGATTTGAAAAATTGCATAGTGACATTTTGCTAGTAAATTAAACAACATAAAGATTAAAATGGAATATTAATAATGCCATAAAAAGACTTAGAAAAAGTTTATCTTTTTCTCAAAATACCATTAAATAAGTTACGATTTGATATTGACTGGTATACAGATTGCTAATATGACACTATATTTGCTTTTTTACGACTTATTAGATAATATCTGAATGATTTTAAAATTGGTCATACAATGGTAGCTTGTGCTGTTAACTTAATACTAAGACATTTATTTTAATAAACAAATGCTTAAAACAATATATTCGTGCGTACACACCACCTACATCTATTTTTACAAAACTTTATATTAAATGAGTTAATATGAAAAGGACATATTTTTGCTAAAGCAAAAATGAAATAGAAGTTGCCTCAAGTTATGTTCAACATGAAAGTATATGTCAAAACAAGATTTGAGAAATTACACTTGAAATATTTTCAATTTTTCAAAAATTTTAAATAAAAGCAAGCTAATATACCTCAACAACTTAGCTAAATATTTTAAAATGTAAAATCTACAATTTTTAATATGTCTGTTCATCTACTGCCATGATTTAATAAAACTGTCTTCTTTCAGTTGCTCTTATAATGACTATTCATCTACAAATGTATTATTTTATTAATAAATATCCATCTCCTGTTACTGTTTTCCTAACAGAGAAAGAATAAAACAAAGCAAAGTGGCAGGTATCAATTCTTACTAAAAGGATTGTTGCAGTTCCTCTTATTCATTCATTGACTCCAAAAATATTTATTAATGCTAAACATGCACTAAGTATATTTTTGGTGTCAATTACAGAGTGGTTAATAAAAGTGGAAACAAAACAAAAATTATCTTAGTACACATTCTAGGGTTTGTCTTAGCCAAATAAATCCCCTGTTGTCCCACTTTTTTACCAATAGATTCACAGTTCCATTCAGGACTCAATAAGCCCTTCGCTGGGGAATGAATCATGCTTGACCTAATGATCTCTCCTTTCATCCTCAATTCTTACCCTCTTCTGCAATGAACAGTTGTGTTCAATGGGACTTGGAAGGGAGCCAACTAGGGTACTTCTGGCAAAATCTTTCCTTGCTGATAAAGAGAGCTCTCTTATCCTTTCCTGCTGCTGGTGCTCTTATTTGAAACATATTGGAGCTTCAATAGCTGAATTTAAACCATGAGAAAGGAGCCAAGAAAACGTCATTACGGTCAACTAATACCTTCATTTATTGAGTGACTGAACTAACTTTAGAGCCACATCCCTAAATACTTGTTTACATAGAAAAAATAAACCATTAATTGTTAAGTAACTACTAGACAGGTATTCTATTATATCCAATCAAATCAATTCTTATTGCTGCAGTGATAAGAAAAGTACTAGATATATCATTAAGGTAATTTGCTTTAACTTTTGGAAAAAGCCATGTAGTAAAATGTAAATTTAAAACAGGTGACTCTATAATCTAAATTTCATTACTGTCAAAATAATTTGTTGTACCAGTGTGTTGCTACTAGCCTTTTGGTATATCTAGTTATTTTACATTTAATGACAGGCATTGCATAGAAAAATCTACAGATTCTTTGAGGTTCTGTGCATGTCTTTTTCTCCAGAAGAATTCTAATTTGCTTCTGAGAGGCAGCTAGACTGAATATACAAACACTCCTAGATTAGAAATATCTAGTCAGGGATCAAAGTGATTTGATCTGGGCTTCAGCCCTTATGAGAGCTGGACTTTATTCTGTTAACCAGGGTGTATCACTTTCGAGTTTCATCCCAAAGCCTTACAGAGCTACCTACCTTGTACCTATCCTCCTGAGTAACCTTGAATTTTAACTTTTATTCCCCTGTCCCATGATTCAGGTGAGTTCTGCCCTGCAGCTCAGCTGTGCACCCAGAATCATCAAATCCCTTATAGAGGAAAAGAAGTCTGAAATTTTGGGCTCACTTCTCTCAGCTTCTCTCTTTTCCTATTCTATCTGCACATTTTTTCACTGACTTGGCAAATGTCAGCTTAATTTTAATATCTGTCCAGGTTAATTAGTCATCACCTAGAAGAGAATTATTCCAAAACACTAATCTGTCACACCAAAGTATAGCTACTCTGAATTCATATTAAATATTGTGGCAGAGGGAAACAAACATAGAAATTTAACATAAGTCCAGAGAGTTGAACTAAAAAAAAGAAAAACTGAAAAAAAATCCTTGCGGCATTCTTTATGCAGAAGAACTGCACTTACCCTTTGCCTAAACTTTGACTACTTTTCTAAGGAAAATACATGAAATAGGTAATTTGTAATCATATTTCTATCCAAGTAGACAATAATTACATATTTTGAAATAAAACTTTGCTTAGAATCCAGCTTTTCATGTTTGTTACTGCAATAAGATGGATTTCAGCCAAATAACTCCTGTAAATCAATAAGACATTTTTAGGTCTTATATTTTTAGGTCTATTTTTAGATCAATAGACATCACCTTAGTATCCCATATAGCATTATATAATCACAGAGCCTTTACATTACTTCAAGTTCTTATTACTTCATAATATAAAAATATTTTTCTCATTTTATATAAACAGCATAATATTTTGGCAAGATGCATTTTGAATTACTGCATTTTAGCGTCAGGTCCATTCAATAGAGACTGTGTAACTTTTTAAAATCATCATAACCATTTTGCATTTTAAAAAGAAATAAAGTTGATATTTTGCTATCTTCATAGTTTGCTATCAAAATGACACATTAAGATTGTGCACAATAAAATATTAATTACTGTAAGGATTAAAAACAAGAGTGGTAGTAATAATCATAATGGTAATCAATTTTTATTTTATTTATTTATTCTGGCCATACCACGCAGCTTGTGGGATCTTAGTCCCCCGACCAGAGAGGGATTGCACCCCGCCCTTCAGCAGTGAGAGCGTGGAGTCCTAACCACTGGACTGTGAGGGAATTACCATCAATTTGTATTTTTAAAACAAATAATATTCGAAATATGTGTCCATAGTATGAAACTAGACTATATGTGTGTGTATATGTATATATATGTTCACATACATATATATTATGGATATAATTTTCTTTAAACTTATTACTATCAACAGATTTCAGAGTTTGGGGGGTGGGGAGGGGTGGTAGGCTGAGTAATGGCCCCAAAGAATATCCAAGTTTTCATCCCTGGAACCTATGAATGTGACCTTACATGGCAAAGGGACTTCACAGATATAATTAAGAATCTAGAGACGGAGAGATTATTCTAGGTATCTGGATGGATTCTAAATATAAGCAGAGGTGTCTTTATATGAGGGAGACAGAGAGAAAAGGAGAAAGCAATGTGGGGACAAAGGCAGAGAGAGGAATGATGGGTCACCCAGAACTGGGAGAGGCATGATATGAATTCTTCCCTGGAACCTCCAAAGAAACAGCCCTCTGACACATTGTCTGTAGCCTCATAAGACTTATTTCACACTTCTGGTCTGTAGAATTATAAGAGAAAACATTTCTTTTGTTCTGACCTACAATGTTTGTGGTAATTTTTTACAATGGCAATAGAAAACTGATACAGGTGGTGTCTCAATGCAAGGACAATTTAACTTTTGAGTTAGGCTCTAGAGGACAGGTAAGATAATCAAATTCAGATGAACAGAATATAACACAAGGAAGACTGAAATATTTAAATATAGCATTAAAACTTGTGTATTAGACAAGGTTCTTCAGAAAAACAGGACCAATACAATATGTATATACACAGAAAGGGATCTATTTTAAGGAATCGGCTCATGCAATTATGGAGGCTGGCAAGTCTAAAACCTGCAGAGTGGACCAAGGGAACAGGCTGGAGACCTAGGGAAGAGCTAATGTTGCAGTTCATAACCAAAACCATCTGCTGGAAAATTCCCTTCTGCTCTGGGTAGGTCAGTCTTTTGTTCTATTCAGGCTTTCAACTTATTGGGTGAGGCCCACCTACATTATGGAGAGCAATCTGCTTTACTCAAAGTCTACCTATTTAAATTTAATCTTGTCCAAAAATACCATCAGACAGACATCCAGAATAATGTTTAGCCCAACATCTGGAAACCGTGGCCCAGACAAAAACTCAAGCACTTCTATTTTCTTTGTACCACATGGGTAGAACTTGACATCTTCTATATATAATTATTGTTCTACTTTTTATTTTTCTTGTGGTATGCGGGCCTCTCACTGTTGTGGCCTCTCCCGTTGCGGGGCACAGGCTCCGGACGCGCAGGCTGAGCGGCCATGGCTCACGGGCCCAGCCGAGCCGCTCCGCGGCATGTGGGATCTTCCCGGACCGGGGCGTGAACCCGCATCCCCTGCATTGGCAGGCGGACTCAACCACTGCGCCACCAGGGAAGCCCTGTTCTACATCTTAACATTACCCTCTGAGATGTGACTCCCTTAATGGCAAAAATTATCTTTCTTGGCATCCCCTGTGCAACTTGGCCTAGCAGCTCAAACAGTATATATACATTCAGACAATCAGTCTTCATTCGGAGCCTCAGCTTCATCACTTATCAGGTGTGTGACCCTTGATAATTCATGCAGAATTACTTGAAATTCAGTATTATATTCTAATATGAGGATAATAATAGCCACCTGAGTTAATTAAGATTTTTTAGCTTGTAAGTAACAGAACACACCTTGTTCATGTGGGATAGGAAAGTATTAGAAGATTTGTTGGACAATCTCGTGTACTCAGGACTCAAGGAACACACTAAACAATTAAGCTTCAAAAAAAGTCATGTAGGGCAGCTTAAGCAGGAAAGAGTAATGGTCATTCCCTGTAGAATACTTACAATAAAATGCTTAAATAATCTTCAGTCTAGGAGTACAAGGAATCTTCCCCAAGAAGATGAAGGGCATCTATATAAAAAACCTACAGCTAGTATTTTACTTTCAACAGTGAAAGATAGAATGTCACTGGAATCTGCTTCCTTTTGTCACTAATTTTCATATTCTTTACTGTATTTCATTTACATAAAAAAACAATTACTATTCTTGAAACCATTTAACATGCTCGTGATAAACAAAACAAAATCCTACCTTCACTAGTAGCAAGAAAGGGAAAAGACAAATGTGGTTTGGAGTCCTCAAGACCACTCTCAGACTCAATTAATTTCCTAGAAGGACTCATAGAATTCAGAAAAGCTGTTAACTTATGGGTATAGTCAACTATAGCAAAAGGACTAAAAACAGGAATGGAAAAGGATACACAGGTTAAGATCCAAGAGCAATGAGGCACAAGGGTCCAGTTGTCCTCTCCCAGTGGAATCATACAGATAGTGCTTAGTTCTCCCAGCAGTGATGTGTGACAACATGATGGAGCACTGCCAACCAAGGGAAGCTCACAGGAACCTTGGTGTCCAGGGATATATTGGGGGTCAGTTGCATTGGCATGGCTATCCACTCATGTTACTTTCCATCTCCAGTTTCTCCTAAGGTCAAACTGATACCACGTGATCCGAGGCCCCAACCCCAGATCATACTGCTAGCATAAACTATCCAGTATGGCCCAAGAACTGCCTCCATAAAGCACATTCTTAGCTTAAAGTAGCTGGTGCGGCCCATGGCCTCAGGTAAACAAAGACACTGTTAACAGGAAATAATCAAAGGCTTAAAGATGATATCCCAGGATCTGGGAAAAGCCCAAACCTCTCTTTGGAGCATGCAGCGTTAGGAAAACCCAAACCTGCTGAGATAACTCGTTGTTTCATAAGAGAGAGCCCCAAATGCTGTGGACTAGTATTCAGGAGGTCTAATACAGTGTAACAGTTAAAACACATACACACACACACACAAATATTAGTGATATTTCCTTTCTCCTTTTCTGGGAAACAAACTTATTTATAAATTAAACATTTCTGTTGAGCCAAACAATGGCAGTCCGACCTTGGTTGCTACACTAATTGCCATGTAATGTCTTGAGACTCATTAGTATTATCTTACCTTTCCAGACCATCTGGCATTTGATAGAACTAGGTATAAAAAGTACAAACAAAATGATTTTTCTGTACTTATAGGTCACTCTGGCATGAAAGTCTATTCTATTTTCATGTTTCTGCACATGTACTAATACAGATATTAATGACAAAAATTGTTTTTATAATGACATGAAAAGTAAATTATTCACTGACATAGTAGAACAAGGAGACGCAGGGAAAGTTT
Organism: Physeter macrocephalus; assembly: GCF_002837175.3. Taxonomy (NCBI): domain Eukaryota; kingdom Metazoa; phylum Chordata; class Mammalia; order Artiodactyla; family Physeteridae; genus Physeter; species Physeter macrocephalus. Next base: position 10,405,386 of record NC_041217.1, on the reverse strand, counting down.
TTAGTGTGGCAGTGAAAATCCTTCAAATTCTAGATCATCATTAACGTTATACTTCTTGCTCAACAAAAATGATGATGGATAGAAAGATACAAAGATAACAAGGTCATCTTGACAAATTACTTAATGTTTCAAAAATCATAAAGGATGCTATTTTCTTTCTCCCATTTACATATAGGAAAGGATAAATAATAGTTCGTTAGAAAACTATATTCAACAGTTATCTGTGAAATTTTAGAATTGTAAAATCATGCTCTTGTATGAGAAACAAGCTACTTGTCAAGAAGTTTTACAGGATGGTGTTATTGTGACAAATTCTGTGTTTTTCCATTATATCTGAGGGTCCTGAAACTTATTTCATCAAGGGAGAGCATGTTTTCCAATTTTATGGAGATACTAATTTATACAAATTACCATATTTTGGTATTCTCATACAGAGTCTTTTCCTTTCAGGATGACCACTGTTTTAATGGGTACTCTGAACAAAAAGCACTGTCTGGCTAAATAGATAGTCTGGCTTACAGCCATAAAATCAGCCATTCTGTCTACCTAATTACTGAGAGTCATTGATGGCAGATACTCATTTATGGGCATGACACAAAACACAAAGTTCCATACACCCCCAGTCCCATATGTCCATTGCCTCACATCTCCCTCAAATTTCTGTGCTCCATTTCTTTCAGTCTTATTCATTCCAAGCTTCTGACAACTACCCAAGACATTGTCAGTTGCTCAAGAGTCACCATATATCCTCACCTCTTACTATTTTCCCATATCTACAAGTTGGTTATTTAAGTATATTGCTTTCAGCTCTGCTATTAAGAATACTTTTCTTCATAATTGTATTTCAGGGCCATGTGAAAGTGGGGATATATCAGATAGAATATATCAACAATCTATTTCCAGCTATTCCACCAGTCTATCTGGGAAATTGACCCAAATACCTTCCTTTCTTTTCGTTGTTCATAAAAAAGCCTCTATGAGACCACTGATATGATTAGAAGGAGAGGCCCTGCTCATAAAGGAAGTAGATGAAATGGGAGGTTTGGTCATCAGGTCATGTAGTTTACTTGATCTTCTGGACATTATAAAATCTTATCCTGGACAAACTCTGTCATAATTTTATTAATAAGTTATTGTTTAATAACAAACTACCCCTAAATATAGTGATTTAAAAGAACAATCATTTATTTTACTCATGCATCTGTGAGAAGTTGAAAGTCAGATGATCTATGTGGGGTTTAACTTTCAGTTCAAGCTGCAGATTAGGTCTTTGTGCCCTCTATCCTCCTTGAACCAGTGAACTAACTGTAGCAGGTTTTTCTGAAGGCAATGATAAACCAAGAGATCAGTTTTGGGGCTGCACATTTTTGGCAATTTTAAATTGATAGATGTGGTGTGTGTTCACCTTCCTTGAATCTTGGCTAATCTGTGACTGCTTTGACAAATAAAACAGAAGTGCCATTATGGGGAGACCTTCAAGATGGCGGAGGAGTAAGACGTGGAGATCACCTTCCTCCCCACAAATACATCAGAAATACATCTACATGTGGAACAGCTCCTACAGAACACCTACTGAACGCTGGCAGAAGACCTCAGACCTCCCAAAAGGCAAGAAACTCCCCCACGTACCTGGGTAGGGCAAAGGAAAAAAGAATAAACAGAGACAAAAGAATAGAGACGGGACCTGCACCGGTGGGAGGGAGCTGTGAAGGAGGAAAGGTTCCCACACACTAGAAGCCCCTTCGTGGGCGGAGACTGCGGGTGGCGGAGGCAGGAAGCTTCGGAGCCGCGGAGGAGAGCGCAGCCACAAGGTGCGGAGGGCAGAGCGGGGCGATTCCCGCACAGAGGATCGGTGCCGACCGGCACTCACCAGCCCGAGAGGCTCGTCTGCCCACCCGCCGGGGCAGGCGGGGGCTGGGAGCTGAGGCTCGGGCTTCGGTCGGATCCCAGGGAGAGGACTGGGGTTGGCGGCGTGAACACAGCCTGAAGGGGCTAGTGCACCACGGTTGGCCGGGAGTCCGGGAAAAGGTCTGGAGCTGCCGAAGAGACAAGAGACTTTATCTTCCCTCTTTGTTTCCTGGTGCGCGAGGAGAGGGGATTCAGAGCGCCGCTTAAAGGAGCTCCACAGATGGGCGCGAGCCGCGGCTATCAGCTCGGACCCCAGAGACAGGCATGAGACGCTAAGGCTGCTGCTGCCGCCACCAAGAAGCCTGTGTGCGAGCACAGGTCACTCTCCACACCTCCCCTCCCGGGAGCCTGTGCAGCCCGCCACTGCCAGGGTCCCGGGATCCAGGGACAACTTCCCCGGGAGAACACACGACGCGCCTCGGGCTGGCGCAACGTCACGCCGGCCTCTGCCGTCGCAGGCTCGCCCCGCATCCGTGCCCCTCCCTCCCCCCGGCCTGAGTGAGCCAGAGCCCCCGAATCACCTGCTCCTTTAACCCCGTCCTGTCTGAGCGAAGAACAGACGCCCTCAGGCGACCTACACGCAGAGGCGGGGCCAAATCGAAAGCTGAACCCCGGGAGCTGTGCGAACAAAGAAGAGAAAGGGAAATCTCTCCCAGCAGCCTCAGGAGCGGCAGATTAAATCTTCACAATCAACGTGATGTGCCTGCATCTGTGGAAAACCTGAATAGACAACGAATCATCCCAAAATTGAGACGAAGGACTCTCAGTGATTTTGTCTGCATATCTTTGCTTGACCATTTGTCCCAAGGTTTCTCTCCGTGTTTTTTTTTTTTTAAACTATAGATTTTTAGTGCTTCTTATCATTGGTGGATTTGTTTCTGGTTTGGTTGCTCTCTTCTTTCTTTTTTTAAAATTACTTTTCAATTTTTAGTATTTTTAATATTTTTTTATTTTTTATTTTAACTTTCTTTCTCCTTTCTTTCTTTCTTTCTTTCTCCTTCCTTCCTTCCTTCCTTCCTTCCTTCTCTCCCTCCCTCCTTCCTTCTTTTCCTTCCTTCCTTCCTTCCTTCCTTCCTTCCTTCCTTCCTTCCTTCCTTCCTTCCTTCCTTCCTTCCTTCCTTCCTTCCTTCCTTCCTTCCTTCCTTCCTTCCTTCCTTCCTTCCTTCCTTCCTTCTTTCCCTCTCACTTTTCTTCTGAGCTGCATGGCTGACAGGGTCTTGGTGCTCTGGCCGGGTGTCAGGCCTGTGCCTCTGAGGTGGGAGAGACAAGTTGAGGACATTGGTCCACCAGAGACCTCCGGGCTCCATGTAGTATCAAATGGCGAGAGCTCTAGCAGAGATCTCCATCTCAATGCTAAGACCCAGCTCCACTCAATGACCAGCAAGCTACAGTGCTGGACACCCTATGCCAAACAACTAGCAAGACAGGAACACCACATCACCCATTAGCAGAGAGGCTGCCTAAAATCATAATAAGGTCACAGACACCCCCAAACACATCACTGGATATGGTCCTTCCCACCAAAAAGACAAGATCCAGCCTCATCCACCAGAACACAGGCACCAGTCCCCTCCACCAGAAAGCCTACACAACCAACAGAACCAACCTTAGCCACTGGGGGCAGACACCAAAAACAATGGGAACTATGAACCTGCAGCCTGTGAAAAGGAGACCCCTAACACAGTGAGTTAAGCAAAATGAGAAGACAGAGAAACACACAGCAGATGAAGGAGCAAGGCAAAAACCCACCAGACCAAACAAATGAAGAGGAAATAAGCAGTCTAACTGAAAAAGAATTCAGAGTAATGATAGTGAAGATGATCCAAAATCTTGGAAATAGAATGGAG
>NC_041217.1:10391715-10393467 GCF_002837175.3 Physeter macrocephalus | reverse complement strand
AACTTCCCTAATATGGAAAAGGAAATAGTCAATCAAGTCCAGGAAGCACAGAGATTATCCATACAGGATAAATCCAAGGAGAAATACACCAAGACACATATTAATCAAACTATCAAAAATTAAATACAAAGAAAAAATATTAAAAGCAACAAGGGAAAAACACCAAATAATATACAAGGGAATCCCCATAATGTTAATAGCTGATCTTTCAGCAGAAACTCTGCAAGCCAGAAGGGAGTGGCAGGACATACTTAAAGTGATGAAAGGGAAAAACCAACAACAAAGATTAATCTACCCAGCAAGGATCTCATTCAGATTCAATGGAAAAATCAAAAGCGTTACAGACAAACAAAAGCTAAGAGAATTCAGCACCACCAAACCAGCTTTACAACAAATGCTAAAGGAAATTCTCTAGGCAGGAAACACAAGAGAAGGAAAAGACCTACAGTAACAAACTCAAAACAATTTACAAAATGGTAATAGGAACATACATATTGATAATTATCTTAAATGTAAATGGATTAAATGCTCCAACCAAAGGACACAGACTGGCTGATTGGATACAAAAACAAGACCTGTATATATGCTGTCTACAAGAGACTCACTTCAGACCTAGGGACACATACAGACTGAAAGTGAGGGGATGGAAAAAGATATCCCACACAAAAGGAAATCAAAAGAAAGCTGGAGTAGCAATTTTCATATCAGACAAAATAGACTTTAAAATAAAGACTATTACAAGAGAAAAAAAGGATACTACATAATGATAAAGGGATCATTCCAAGAAAAAGATATAACAATTGAAAATATTTATGCACCCAACATACAAGCACCTCAGTACATAAGGCAAATGGTAAGAGCCATAAAAGGGGAAATCGACAGTAACACAATCATAGTAGGGGACTTAACACCCCACTTTAACCAATGCACAGATCCTCCAAAATGAAAATAAATAAGGAACCACAAGCTTTAAATGATACATTAAAGAAGACGGACTTAATTGATATGTATACGACATTCCATCCAAAAACAACAGAATACACTTTCTTCTCAAGTGCTCATGGAACATTCTCCAGGACAGATCATATTTTGGGTCACAAATCAAGCCCTGGTAAATTTAAGAAAATTGAAATAGTATCAAGCATCTTTTCCAACAACAATGCTATGAGACTAGATATCAATTACAGGGAAAAAAAACTGTAAAGAATACAAACACAGGGAGGCTAAAGAAGGCACTACTAAATAACCAAGAGATCACTGAAGAAATAAAAGAGGAAATCAAAAAGAAAACCTAGAAACAAATGACAATGAAAACACAACCCAAAACCAATGAGATGCAGCAAAAGCAGTTCTAAGAAGGAAGTTTATAGCAATACAATCCTACCTCAAGAAACAAGAAACATCTCAAATAAACAACCTAACCTTACACCTAAAGCAATTAGAGAAAGAAGAACAAAAAACCCCCCAAAACTTAGCAGAAGTAATCAGATCAGAAATGAATGAAAAGGAAATGAAGGAAACAATAGCAAAGATCAATAAAACTAACAGCTGGTTCTTTGAGAAGAGAAACAAAATTGATAAACCATTAGTGAGGCTCATCAAGAAAAAAAGGGAAAAGACTCAAATCAATAGAATTAGAAACGAAAACAGAGAAGTAACAACTAACATTGCAGAAATACAAAGAATCATGACGGATTACTACAAGCAACTCTATGCCAATAAAATGGACAACCTGGAAGAAATGGACAAATT
>NC_041217.1:10390722-10391692 GCF_002837175.3 Physeter macrocephalus | reverse complement strand
AGACGGAGGAACACTCCCAAACTCATTCTACGAGGCCAGCATCACCCTGATACCAAAACCAGACAAAGATGTCACAAAAAAAGAAAATTACAGACCAATATCACTGATGAACATAGATGTAAAAATCCTCAACAAAACACTAGTAAAGAGAATCCAACAGCACATTAAAAGGATCATACACCATGATCAAGTGGGGCTTAGCCCAGGAATGCAAGGATTCTTCAATGTACACAAACCAATCAATGTGATACACCATATTCACAAATTGAAGGAGAAAAACCATAAGATCATCTTAATAGATGCAGAAAACTATAAGACACTGATGAAAGAAATTAAAGATGATACAAACAGATGGAAAGATATACCATGTCCTTGGACTGGCAGAATGAACATTGTGAAAATGACTCTACTACCCAAAACAATGTACAGATTAAATGCAATCCCTATCAAACTACCAATGGCATTTTTCACAGAACTAGAACAAAAAATTTCACAATTTGTTTGGAAACACAAAAGCCTCCGAATAGCCAAAGTAATCTTGAGAAAGAAAAATGGAGCTGGAGGAATCAGGCTCTACCAATGGCATTTTTCACAGAACTAGAACAAAAAATTTCACAATTTGTATGGAAACACAAAAGACCCTGAATAGCCAAAGTAATCTTGAGAAAGAAAAATGGAGCTGGAGGAATCAGGCTCCTGGACTTCAGATTATACTACAAAGCTTCGGTAATCAAGTCAGTATGGTACTGGCACAAAAACAGAAATATAGATCAATGGAACAGGATAGAAAGCCCAGAGATAAACCCACACACATATGGTCACCTTATTTTTGATAAAGGAGGCAAGAACATATAAAGGAGAAAAGATAGCCTCTTCAATAAGTGGTGCTGCGAAAACTGGGCAGCTACATGTAAAAGAATGAAATTAGAACACTCCCTAACACCATACACAAAAATAAACTCAAAATGGA
>NC_041217.1:10389837-10390141 GCF_002837175.3 Physeter macrocephalus | reverse complement strand
AAGATGTGGCACATATATACAATGGAATATTACTCAGCCATAAAAAGAAACAAAATTGAGTTAATTGTAGTGAGGTGGATGTTTGTCATACAGAGTGAAGTATGTCAGAAAGAGAGAAACAAATACCATATGCTAACACATATATAGGGAATCTATGGGGAAAAAAATGGTTAAGAAGAACCTAGTGGCAGAAGAGGAATAAAGACACAGACGTAGAGAATGGACTTGAGGGTACGGGGAGGGGGAAGAGGAAGCTGGGATGAAGTGAGAGAGTGGCATGGACATATATACACTACCAAACGTA
>NC_041217.1:10386160-10388753 GCF_002837175.3 Physeter macrocephalus | reverse complement strand
CCTCCCACCCTCCCTATCCCACCCCTCTAGGTGGTCACAAAGCACTGAGCTGATCTCCCTGTGCTATGCGGCTGCTTCCCACTAGCTATCTATTTTACATTTGGTAGTGTACATACGTCCATACTACTCTCTCACTTCGTCCCAGCTTACCCTTCCCCTTCCCCGTATCCACAAGTCCATTCTCTACGTCTGTGTCTTTATTCCTGTCTTTCCCCTAGGTTCTTCAGAACCTTTTGTTTTGTTTTGTTTTAGGGGTTCTCTTTCACAGGTGAGAGAACCAAGGGTTGTGCAGCAGCTAAGTATGTTTCTCCTAATTATACATTTGGAGACTGGAAAAATAACCATAGGACCCACTATGAATTGTGCTCAGACCAAAGCTCCAGTTATAATCTAACTTCCCTAGGCACCACTATAATTGGAAGACCTTTGAGTTTCTTGTTATTAGAGTCAACTTAGTAACTATGTCTAAAATTTTTCAAAATGTTGGTGTATTCCTCTTCCTCTAGTGTACTGTGACACAAAAAATGGTCACAAGGCCTTTTGGGAAAGAACCAAAATGATATGTGTTGCATATTTTTACAGTAGCGTTTCGAGGTCCTTCCTCTAGAGAAAGTCGCCTCCGCTCTGTCAGTAGCTATGGGATTTTGAAGTGCCTTACGTTCTGAAGGGTGGTAGTAACAAGCACCACTTTTCTGCTCACCGGTTCTTATCGTTATATTTGTGATAATATCAAAGCCAGCAACAATGTAGTGTCTGCCTCACGCTGTAACTCCTAAAATAATTATTATGTATCATATATTGCTCCAGATCCCTGTAGATCTGGGCACCCTGAATTTCAGTCTCCCATTGCTGCATATTACGGTGATTTTGTGCATCCCGTCTTCGATATTTAAGTGATGCCACCTGGCTTCCACTGTCCTAGAATTCCATTATCCCTTTCCATATTAAAGAGCCCGGTTCCATGGAACCATTTGCCACCATTAAATGTAGTTTGTAGCCACCCCTGAGCAACTAAGATGCCACTGTGTTCTCCATCAGGGCATTAGTGATGGACTAAGTGAAGGACCATAGCCAAGTGGTGGATATTTACATCTTGCAAATTAAATTAAATCTAACATCCCTACTTCCTTGAGCTTTTTAACCTTTCCTCAATATTACAATAAGATGTCCCAACATTACCACCTCATGAACTAAGGCTATTATTCTGTCCAAGCTTTAATGAACCAACTCAGCAAACTCTTAGAACTGTACTCTTGCCAGACCTGGGAATCTCCAGTTATGAGTGAGTTCACCCATGTCAATCAATTATATTCCTACAGCCTCATACTTCATGCGCTCCCAGCCTAAGACCCTTAGAATCTACTCTTACATGTACCTGGAGTCAGATTACCTATGTGTTTGCAAAATGTCTCTAGTGCCTACCATTAGTGTGAATTTTGGTAATTCACTTAACATGTGCCTCACATTTTAGCTACATATAAAAGCATAATTATAAAGAAAAATTCTACCACATAATGACAGAAGTGTATAACTGATTCACTTTGTTGTAAAGCAGAAACTAACACACCATTGTAAAGCAATTATACTCCAATAAAGATGTTTAAAAAATAAATAAATAAAATTGTACCGAATTAAAAAAAAAAGAAAAAAAGAAGTGCCACTATGCCTGTTCCAGACCTAATCTTTAAAAGAATTAGCATATTCCACCTTAGGCTCTTAGAGGTCTGAGCCACTTTGTAAAAGATTCAGCTACCTTACTGGAGAGACTATATGAAAAGACTCTGAGATTACATGGAGAGGGGAAAGGGCTTAGGTGGCTACAAACTCCCAGGGGTCTCCACAACAGCATCATGCATGTGAATCAAGCCTTCTTTTCCTTTTCAAACCAAACCAGCCCAGCACAGATGCCAGGTGAATGTCACGAAGTGACCCCAGTCATGACACACTGAGCAGAAGATTCTCCCAGACAAGCCCTGCCCAAATTTCTGAACCACAAAAGTATGAGATGTAATGAAATGGTTGTTGTTTTAAGTTACTGCTAGAGCAACGGTTCCCAACTTTTTGGCACCACTGGTTTCGTGGACAACAATTTTCCTCCGGACGGGGTGGCGGGGGTGGGGGATGGTTCAGGTGGCAATGCAAGCGATGGGGAGCGGCAGATGAAGCTTTGCTCGCTGGCCCGCCGCTCACCTCCCGCTGTGCAGCCCACTTCCCAACAGGCCGCGGACCAGGAGCGGTCCACAGCCCGGGCGTTGGGGTCCCCTGTCCTGGAGGATAAGGAATAGAGGCAGGTAGTTTTATTTATTTATTTATTTCCGTTTTTAAATGGATTTTTATTGGAGTATAGTTGATTTATTATGTTGTGTTCATTTGGATTTTTTTTTTAAGATTTTTTTTTGATGTGGACCATTTTTTTTTAACATCTTTATTGGAGTATAATTGCTTTACAATGGTGTGTTAGTTTCTGCTCTATAACAAAGTGAATCAGCTCTACCTATACATATATCCCCATATCCGCTCCCTCTTCTGTCTCCCTCCCACCCTCCCTATCCCACCCCTCTAGGTGGTCACAAAGCACCGAGCTGATCTCCCT
>NC_041217.1:10375679-10385380 GCF_002837175.3 Physeter macrocephalus | reverse complement strand
CTGTTGGCGGGAATGTAAATTGATACAGCCACTATGGAGAACAGTATGGAGGTTCCTTAAAAAAGTAAAAATAGAACTACCATTTGACCCAGCAATCCCACTACTGGGCATATACCCTGAGCAAACCATAATTCAAAAAGAGTCATGTACCACAATGTTCACTGCAGCTCTATTTACAATAGCCAGGACATGGAAGCAACCTAAGTGTCCATCGACAGATGAATGGATAAAGATGTGGCACATATATACAATGGAATATTACTCAGCCATAAAAAGAAACAAAATTGAGTTAATTGTAGTGAGGTGGATGTTTGTCATACAGAGTGAAGTATGTCAGAAAGAGAGAAACAAATACCTACTCTACTCTTACATGTACCTGGAGTCAGATTACCTATGTGTTTGCAAAATGTCTCTAGTGCCTACCATTAGTGTGAATTTTGGTAATTCACTTAACATGTGCCTCACATTTTAGCTACATATAAAAGCATAATTATAAAGAAAAATTCTACCACATAATGACAGAAGAAAATTAATTAAGAAAGTATATAGGAAGGGCTCAAAACATTGCTTGCAAAGAGTAGGCAACTGTTTTGATTGAACTGTGTCCCCCCAAAAGATATGTTGAAGTCCTCATCCCTGACAACGGAAATGGGGAAATGTGACATTGTTTGGGAATAAGGCCTTAGCAGATGTAATCAGGTTAATATGATGTCACACTAGGTTAGGATGGGTCCTAATTCAGTGATTAGTGTCCTTATTAGAAGAGGGAATTTGGACACACAGAAGCAGAGACACACAGAGAAGAGAATGTTGTACCAAGACACAGAAGACACAGATGAGGTGACCATGTGGCGATGGAAGCAGAATGATGCATCTACAAGCCAAGGAGCCAAGTACTGTTAGCAACCACCAGGAGCTTGCAAGAGCCAAGGAAGGACCACCCCCAAAACTTCAGAGAGGGCACGGCACTGTCAGCCCCTTGACTGCAGACTTTTGGCCTCCAAAACTGTGAGAGAATAAATTTCTGTTGTTTTCAACCACCTTGTTTGTTTTACCTTGTTATGGCAGCCCTCAGATACTAAGATAATATCTATAAGGATTAATCATTAAAATTTTGAATTAAAAAATGTATATTTAGGGATTTTTGTTATACCCCTTGTACTTATTAAAACATTAACTATTGAAATATAATTATTAGCCTATAATAATATTCCTAAGGGATATTTAAGTTTTTTTATACTGTTAAACCTAAAGCAAAAATGTGAGCTTAATAACATATTAAAACTATAATTAACTTTCATTGAATGCCACTCTATGCTAGGCCCTGTACTGAGTAATTTGCATATATTACATAACTTTTCCTTAAAACAAACGGGGATGTCACTCTTTTAAAAATGAGGAAACTCTGGGGCAGAGAGGATCTTCAAGTTCTCACGTCATGGAAGTAACAGAAATGTGATTCCTGGGATTCTGCCTCACTCTTAGCCAAAGTGTTTTATAACAAAAAAGATATCAAGATATCAAGGATATCTTTTGAAGTATCAAGGAAGATACAACATTTAAAAATGCTTTATTAAATGCCAGGCACTGAAGATATGCTTCTCAAATGCATCATCAAAATTAATACCCTTTACCCCTACAGTGCAAAAAACAAACAAACAAAACTTTAGAAAGATTAGAAAACTAGTAACATTTCAATTACACAGATTACAAAATGAAGTACATTGGATGTTAATTTCCTTAAGAAAATGTGATTAGTAGGTGAGGAAGCAAAATATAAATTTAAGAGGAAAATGAGATATAAGAAGTAAAGGCAATGATGCATCTTGCCATATGCAATACCTTTGTTATTAGTACCATGGCATCAATCACTCTTTTCCTAATGTCCGTTTGTCCGTTGTACTTGAGCATGTTTGTGTAATGTGTCTTCCCCTTTACATGGAGCTTCCGTCGAGGTGAGTGATACATCTTGATGGTGCAGCTGTGCATCGACAGCCTGTACCCTGCCCTGATGCTGGCAAATAGCTGAAACTTAAAAACAAGTTGCTTCATGCAAATAAACCGAAAGTTTTAGGAATTTGACACAACTAAAATATATGATAATTAGGATTTGACAACAAAAGGAATACTAAGCTAATTTGTCTGAAAGGTTAAACAAAGTCTTTTTTGTTGCTTTAGTTTTTGTTTTTGTATTTTTTTATCGAGTGGATACCACCACCAATCAATGGGAATATCACTGTTTGCCATTTAACACTGCCCAGCACAATGCAGGATTTTGACATCTCTGACATTCATACTCTACATGCAGGTAGAGATATTCAGTCATTAACAATCAGAAATGCCCCCCAAATTTCCAAATATCATTAAAGGAGACGGTACCAGCCCTAGCTGAAAATCACTGAGAAAGAAGACGACAAAATAGGTTGGAAGGTGGATTATGAGGTTGTAGGCAGCTAAATGCTGTGGCTGACATTGTAGAACATATACCCCGGCCCCATTGCTAGTCATTACCCACTACTTTCTTGATTAGAAAGAATGGGCAAGCAAACACACTGAACTTTCCTTTCAGCTAAGGGTGAACGTGTGACCCAATTCTGCCAAAAAGGTACACGCAGATGTCCCTGGGCTTTCTTCCCTTCAAGACAATTTAAAAATACAACACAAGGAGAAGGATGCTTTCATGGTAATGCAAAGACCAAGGTGCAGCAGACATCTGATGGGAACATAATCATGAAGGTAACCTACTAAATATGAAGAAATATAAAGAGAGAAGAAATCTTGTTTCCTGATGATATCAAACATTGGTAACAGCCCTCCACTGATAACTCTTTCCGTTTTTGCTGGTTAAAGTATTTTGGTAGAGTTTTCTTTCAATCACAGCTGTATGATCCTATCAGACACACTGTGAGGTAATCTATATATATAGAGAGATTTTTTTTTTAAGATCTATGTGAAATTATGTCACTAATGGGTAGGAGATGCTGTGATCAATAATATAGATGGTTAAGCTATTAGAAGGCAGAGAACAAATCATTTCCATTTGAGAATAGAGAAGCAGAGATAACGATAATAATTGGTAGGGTGATTAAGAACATAGGGAATAATTTATTAGAGCTTATGGAATTATCTCTGTAAAAGATAGGTTGAACTAAATTTTTAAGACTAAGCTTCAAGTGGGGAAAGGAATTGGGGCTGTGAAAGAAAAAGAGGAAGTTTAGTATAGGAATATTTTTAGGTGGAAAAGAAAACAGCCTCAGCTACTGAGAAGAAATGTAGATGGAAAGAAACATGTGGCCAATAATATATGATAAAATGAGAAATATCAAAAATGGGGCAATCTGAATGATTAAGAAGTTAGTTGATTTTTGTAAATAATTGTAATAAATTTTTTCATAAAGACATATGTGTCCAACTTTTAAAAGCTCCTCCCCTGATAATTAAATTATAATCATTTCAGAGTTCTTCTACTGCAACTAATAATTAGGATAACAATTTTTAAATCAGTTTATTATATATTTAAAATATCTTTATCACAACATGGTAAATTAGTAGCACTGATTTTTATATAAAAATGAAAAATATAAAGTAATTTTATTTTCTAAAGCAATGTGGAATTATGGAAGTGGGTAGGAACCAAATGCAAAACCAAGAATGCACAGCTAGTTTCCCATGAGCATAAGCTACCCCCTTATCAACTTGCTATTGTCAAAATGCATTTTCTTTGCATCTCATTTTCATCTTTACACTTACACTTTACTTTAAGTTGCCAATAAGAATGAAGTATTTGATCTAAAAGAGAAAAATAAAGCATCGCTAGTATAAAAAGAGACAGGAAAAAACAAATGTGACTCTATGGTGTAATTTAAAATTGGTGGTCTTTCTGGAAATATTTCATATGATTAGCATATCTCATGGAAAATGCCTGTGATCATTTTTTTAAAAGCCTTCCCAGCTAATCTAATAGACAATGAATAAACTAGAAATATCAGATTTATAATTCACTTGAATAACTTTTATTTATTAAATAATAAATCTAGGAGAAAAGATTCTATGTGGCAAATTTATGAGGATGTGACTGTGTTACTCACAATGCATCAGATCCCCAAGTTTTATATATGCAACTTTATTCTGTACTCCTTGGGAGTGTATTGATAAAGTGAAAGAAAATTTATCCAAAATAAAGGGCCAAAGGAATAAATTAAATTTATTATCAGAAGAAATAGAAAATGTCTGTAAATTACAGCATCTATAGACAGCTATGTTTGCAACGTCCCTTTCACCATGCCATGATATTTGCTAACCATGCTTCTGCTATTTGTTCTTATTACAGACGCAGATGGCCCAGGTTGATCTTTAATTTGTTAGGCTCAAAATAAAATATTGTCCTCTCCAGAGTTTAACAAAGGTTGCCCAACTTTAGAGTTTAAGACATTCCAAATAAATCTGTTTCAGACTGCAATTTAGCCAAAGGCTGGATATAAAGATTAGAACTTTTTCCTGAGTCTTCCCAGCTGCTCAGATTTAAATACCCTTATTGCTTGACCATCCTACTTTACTTCCTGTAGGATCTTCTAGCTCGAGTCACTAAAGAACTACATATATATTTTCTTCCTGCGTAACATTTTCTTGTAAGATAATCATATCCCTGATGGAGTGCTTTCAATGCGAAAGTGGACTGTATACACCTTTTGGGATAAAAAACGCTTCCTCTTTCTCTTCCACCTCTATGGTATTGATTCACTTAATGCACTGCTTCTACTTGGTTTCTACTTCTATTCATTCCTACTGTAATTAAATATGATTCTAGTTTTAATTTTAAAAATAGTGTATGGTAGAGGCTTAGTTTCTATATGGTCAAGTAACATCTTGGTTTGAATTATTTGATGCTACATAACAAACGTTCTTTCAAATAATACAATTATTTTAGCTATATTATGAATAATTTTTAAGATATTTAAAAACAATAAGCAAAGTAGATTTCCTGATTAATAGACAACTCTGCTGTAGGGGTATTATTTTAGTAATGCTCTGCATTGTATTTAATTGTACACATGTGATGGCATTATACTGATTTATTTAATATATTTTTGTTAAATGTCTGTCTGTCATGTTTAGGTGCTGTGTGAGATATGGAGAATAAATAATGAGCAATGCTGAAAAATTCAAACAGAAATAATATCTTAACACATATTACTTTAAATAGACTGGTAATAGAAAAAATGGCCAGCTGAATTAAAAATTATTGTACAAGTGAATAAAATAGGATAGAGGATGAGGAAATTTAGGAAAGACACACAGGGAAGAGAAGTTAATTCATATTGTTGCTATGCAAAATTACTTTTACATTTTTACTTAGGCAAATGAATCTACTTTATTTATTTATTTATTTATGGCTGTGTTGGGTCTTCATTGCTGTGCCTGGGCTTTCTCTGGTTGTGACGAGCAGGGGCTACTCTTTGCTGCGGTGCACGGGCTTCTCATTGCAGTGGCTTCTCTTGTTGCGGATCCTTAACCACCGTGTTACCAGGGAAGCCCCTACATTTTTTGATGATATAATATTTCCTCAATTTTTATCTAATTCATATTCAGTGTGGAGAAATTTCTTGAAGAAAATTCTTCTTCCTTTAATATTTCTTTCAGTGTGAACAAGCCATCTTTAATTATCTATTAATAGGCAAATGTATGCAAAGAACTCTGGGGATTCGATTAAAATTTAGCAGCTGGTGAAATAATGTGCATGAAAAACCTAATGTCAGACACAGAGGAAGTTCACAGTAAAAGTTCACAGGAATTGTCTTCCTTCTCTACAACTCCCACTTTCCGCACCACTGCTTTTATCGTTAAAATGATAACACAGTCTGTTGCAGTTTCTAACTCCATACATGATGCTTATAAGTTCTCAGTTTCCTTTAGGATTATATATTATCTATTTAGTACAATGTATTCATACTCCTTTTCACTGAGGTGGATTTTTATAAGCATGTCACTTATGACCAGTAACTGGACATACTTTGCAGTGCACTCACAATAGAGACAAAATGGATATCTCACTTAACACTCACCACTTTATCTATACCATGTAATTGTAAACAAGAAAATTAAGAGCATAAGCAAACCGGGGGAAAAAAAAAACAAAACATAGCTTACAAGAAATGTTAAACTTTCTAATAAATAACTGTAATGTGAATTGACTTGTACTTATGGTTTTGTTTATAACAGTCTTTTATGAGAAAGTACAAAAATACCTGTCATGCCCACCAGGATTACAACAAAAACCCTTCCACATACATATGCTATATTGTATCATGCTGACAGGCTGTATATGGAGTGGCCTATCAAAAAATATGATTTATAACTGACCAATTACATGCTAAAATATGCAAAAACTGAAAGATTTTTATCAAAAGGTAGTAAGGGAAAAAAGTAAGAAAAAGCTAATAAAGTAGTAAGGGAAAGAAGAAGGTGACATTAAAAGTAAAGAAACTGAGGCACTAAATAAGGAAGCAAGAGTGACAATCGGCTTTGGCCTCAGTATTTAACCAAAATTTAGCCTTCAGCTTCTTTGTCAATTTCAGCTTTGGACACTGGAAGAATAAAGAGCTAAAAAATGTCTATTTTGATATTATTTTTGATAACCTCAAACATTTGCATAATCTTCATTTATTATCATATATAATCACCATAGGACAATAATACAAGCAAGATATTTTATTGGGATTTATTTTAAATATATGAATAATCACTTTCAAATACTGGTGAGCATTCAAGATGTACTTATAGTTACATGATGGAATAGCCAACAATGACATGTTTTAAAATATGCAAAAGAATACCTTTTTATTGTATTTTTCAGATAGCAATACTAACATATGAGCACTTACTAATGGTTGCTTGCAGAGAAAATAGTTCCTTTGCTGGAATCTGCTGGATAAGTGACCACAGTGAGGTACCTTGAGGGTGCAAGGATTTTTTGCATGATATCAAGGGCAGATTTTACTATATACATATACAATACTAAGTATATGTCTACTTAGTGTTTTGTTTGTGTAGGAATTATAGGAGCCATTGAACATTAGAGAAGGCTAAAAATGATTGCTTCTAAATCACAATGCAAACTCTGAGAACCTGAGAATTAAACCATATAACAATAAAAATACAATAAAAATAACTCCAAAATTTAAAAATCAAATTTGTTTTGATTTATTTTTATATTATAGTTTACATTATATTTTATTTTAGTCCCAGATTTATCTCACACTTGAAGTGATTTTAACATCTGGCCTAGAGAACAGTGGAGTAAGAAGCAGTTAGTTCAGAAGAGCAAAGCAATGAAAGAAGATATAAAAAGAAACAGAATAAACCTAACATATACCGGCAGTGATGAGGATATCTCCAAGTTAAAAAGCCACACTGAACTCTGAAATGCCTGGATTATTGTCCAATCCCCACGATGCATAACTATAGACTGGGATGCTGGGTTTGACTTCACAAGCTTTGTCCTGTGAACTCCATAGGGTCCCATTTAGATACATGACAAGGTCATTGCTGTTCTCAGAGTTGTGCACTGTACCACTACCCCGACAGGGCTCAGTGGCTTGGCTCAGTGGTCCTAGTGTACACCTTTCTCATTTCTAAAACTTAAAATAAATCCCCTGATCAATAGCCAGAGCTGGAAAATTGGGGCAAACAAACTAAAGTAGTATTAAAATATAACACAGAATATAAATACTCATGAGTGTTCTGATATAAGTACATGATAGAATTCATTAATAAATCAGGGAGAAGGGACAAATCTCCTGTGCTGAAGCATCCCAAATAAATTAAGCAGTTGCTCTGCCATCAAGGAAGCAGAGCATAAGTCCCCACTCCCTAAGTGTGGGCTGCATGCAGTGACTTCTTTCCAAAGGGGACAGTATCGAAAGCAGGGGGTTTGGTTTGGGGGGACAGTAATTTTACAAAGCAGAAACTTGACAAACACCTCAGGTAGGGGACCGCTATCAGTATCTGTAGTCACAAGTCACGTTGACAGTATGTACACCTGATACAATGCAATGAGAACGACACTTCACTCTGAAGAGTCTGGCCAAAATCCTATGGGTGGATTTTCCACACCTGACCACAGGCCATTGAAATGTCTTTACCTGGCAGATCCCACAGGGGAAGTTGCCCTCCTTACTCTAGACTTTGTGCACAGCCAGGGCACTTTGTGCACAACCAGGGCACTGCGGTCTCTGAAGGGGCTGCAGTCAAGGTCTCAGGCCCTCTGGCTGTGCAGGCTTTTGTGAATGTCTGCATTCCCAGGCCAGGACCCTTCAATTTGAGGCTCCTCCTTCTGGGCTTTCGGACCAAGCATTCCCCAGCACCGCCGGTGAAACCGCTTCATGGGGAGAAAGGAAGGGGAAATCTGAAGTCACTTTTCTCTACTCTGACTGAGTACTCAGTACTTTTATACTCCTCATCCTTCTTCCTCTTCTTCCTCTCAGCCCCTAGATCCATAAAACTACAGAAGCCATTTGTCTGGGCTCTCTCAGCAGTGAGACAACTCTCATCCGCACTGACCCACCTGACTCTCCATCTCACACCATCCCTGGGGGAATATGGAACAGGCGCGGTTGGCACCTTCCCTGAATTAGCATCTTGGTTATTAAAGGCTTGGCTGTTACTTTCATTTTGGCTGGAGTTATAACTGGCTACTCTCACATCTAGCAGCTCAGCTCTCACCAGCTCAGCTGAGTCCTTGATATACCTTTGTGATCTCCCTGCCCCAAATCCCAAACCCCAGTCCAACCATGAAAGAAAAAAAACAAAAGAATTCCAGTGGACAGTATTTTACAAAATACCTCACCAGTAGCCCTCAAAAATGTTAAGGTCATCAAAAACAAGAACAGTCAAGAAACTGTCACAACCAAGAGAAACCCAAAAAGACATGACATCTAAGTGCAATGTGGTATCCTGAATAGGATCCTGGAACAGGAAAAGGAGATTAGATAAAATTAAGAATATCTGAATAAATTATGGGCTATAATTAATAATGTATCAATATTGGTTCACTAATTTTTACATACAATGCATTCTAATATTAGATGTTAATAATAAGAGAAACTGGAAGTGGAGTTAATGGGAATTCTTTATACTATCTGCTCAATTTTTCTGTAAATTTAAAACTGCTAGAAACACTAGTGTAATGATTAAAAAAAGTAAATTCCATGTACTTAAAGAAATTTAGGTGAGTATTTTTTGCAAAATACTGAGTCTAAACAATAAAACCATTAAACATTTCACATTCTAAGTATTTAATCTGAAGATTCCTTTGTTTGATGACTCTCTTAGACTTTTTATATCAGCCTTATCTATAAATAAAATTTATACAATGAAATATTAAAAAATGCTAACTCAATAGAAGTTTTTTTTGTTTGTTTTATTTTGTGTTATTTGTAAGAAACATTTTATTCTTGGTACAGTAATCAAGACAGTATGGTACCGGCACAAAAACAGAAATATAGATCAATGGAACAGGATAGAAAGCCCAGAGATAAACCCACACACATATGGTCACCTTATTTTTGATAAAGGAGGCAAGAATATACAGTGGAGAAAAGACAGCCTCTTCAATAAGTGGTGCTGGGAAAACTGGACAGCTACATGTAAAAGAATGAAATTAGAACACTCCCTAACACCATACACAAAAATAAACTCAAAAT
>NC_041217.1:10375333-10375610 GCF_002837175.3 Physeter macrocephalus | reverse complement strand
CAAAAAAACAAACAACCCAATCCAAAAATGGGCAGAAGACCTAAATAGACATTTCTCCAAAGAAGATATACAGATTGCCAACAAACACATGAAAGGATGCTCAACATCACTAATCATTAGAGAAATGCAAATCAAAACTACAGTGAGGTATCACTTCACACCAGTCAGAATGGCCATATCATCAAAAATCTACCAGCAATAAATGCTGGAGAGGGTGTGGAGAAAATGGAACCCTCTAGCACTGTTGGTGGGAATGTAAATTGATACAGCCACTATG
>NC_041217.1:10304765-10375178 GCF_002837175.3 Physeter macrocephalus | reverse complement strand
AAGTGTCTATCGACAGATGAATGGATAAAGAAGATGTGGCACATATATATACAATGGAATATTACTCAGCCATAAAAAGAAGTGAAATTGAGTTATTCGTAGTGAGGTGGATGGGCCTAGAGTCTGTCATACAGAGTGAAGTAAGTCAGAAAGAGAAAAACAAATACTGTATGTTAACACATATATATGGAATCTAAAAAAGAAAAAAAAATGGTTGTGAAGACCCTAGGGGCAGGACAGGAATAAAGATGCAGATGTAGAGAATGGACTTGAGGACACAGGAAGGGGGAAGGGTAACCTGGGATGAAATGAGAAAGTGGCATGGACTTATATATACTGTCAAATGTAAAATAGATAGCTAGTGGGAAGCGGCTGCATAGCACAGGGAGATCAGCTCGGTGCTTTGTGACCACCTAGGCGGGTGGGATAGGGAGGATGGGAGGGAGACTCACGAGGGAGGAGATATGGGGATGTATGGATATGCATAGCTGATTCACTTTGTTATAAAGCAGAAACTAACACACCATTGTAAAGCAATTATACTCCAATAAAGATGTTAAAAAATAAATAAATAAAATAAAGTACACATCCACATCTGCAATGTCTAAAATAAGCCTCCATATTATACAGGGGTGTCATCAAGATATCTAACTGGATAAATAAATTTATTAATCTTCAAAAGATAATTCAAGAATATATATAAAGTCCAAACTACACTTAATAAAATTTACTAATTATTGAAAAAAATGTACGTTTTGAACATTTGTTTTATCAAAATATATGACTGAATCCCTGAGATGTGAAAAATATTTTATATAGTTAGAATATTGTTAAATATCTTTTCATATTATACATAATAAAGTGGCCAAATTCAAACTTCATTTTTTCTCAAAATATAGAAATTATGTAAACATAATTTTAGAGCATACGATATATTTTTATATTTTACTGCATACCTCAACTTATTTTCAAGATATATATATTTTTATAAATTCAGAGTATAGCTATCTATAGGATATTGTGATACTTACTGAGAGCCAGGATATGATCTTGCATCTGAAACCAATTAATTCAGCATGCTGCTCTAAAAGTGACCTATTCTGTTTCTCCATGTGTGTGTGGTAAGCAGAATTCTACGATGGTCCTTAAGATTCTTGCCCCTGGTGTACACACCATTCCCAGTTATTCAATTAAACATTAATCAAGGTGTTGCTGTGAATGGATTTTGAAGAGACTGGATTCAGAAACAGATATAGAGATTTTTTTCTGGGTGGGTCTTGCCTAATCAGGTAAGGCCATTTAAAAGTATGTCGAGAGGTCAGAGAAAGAGTTTGGGAGATCAGAACATGAAAGCAGATGTCTCCTGCTGGCCATGAAGAACCAACCTGCCATAAGTTTTAGAGAAGGCCACATGCTAGGTAATGGTGGGTGGCTTCTAGCAGCTAAGAATGGCCTCTGGCTGACAGCAAGCAAGAAAGTGGTGCCTCCGTCCTGAAACTGCAAGAAACTGAATCCTTCCAACAATTATTGAACTCGGGTGAGGACTCTGAGCTTCAGATGATACTGCAGCCCCACCTAACACTTTGGTTTCAGCCTGATGAGACCGTGAGCAGGGGATTCAACTAACAGTACCCAGATTCCTGAACTATTTGAATTGTTTTAAGCTATTAAATTTGTAGTAAGCTGTCACACAGCAATAGAAAATTAAGGCAGTATATAAATCTTATATAAAGTAGATATATTTATAAATATTTTTGTTAGTACCTCTTTATCACCAGATGGGAATATATACTTTAAGAAGAATGACAAGAAATGAATGAGTACATTAGAAGCTTAGTTTGTAATTCACAATTTGACTATGAATTATACTACTTTTGAAATACAGATTTTAAAAAAATATATAGACTTGTTAAAAAGGTCACTTTAAACAATATAAATTCACATTTTCCTTTGACTGAAATGTTGTGTTTGTTCATCACTTGCAAATATATATATATTTAATACACAATAAACTACCTCATATTTTCCCTATCTTGTATGTAGTAATTAAAGATAAATACATGTGATTTTCAGTTAAGTAAGAATTAGGAGTAATATGAAGTAGTTTCTTCACAAAAATACTTGACTCATTTTATGAGTCTGTCTATATCACTTCTCAAACAGTGAAATAGCTCTACATAGGTTTCTTTCTTTTTGTACTTTAATACAGTGATCAGAAAGCTCAGTTTTTTTTAAAGACATAAACAATTAACAAAAAATATATAAATTACACACACACATATGTACATAAAATATCCTTCCATATATGGATAGATAGATAGATAGATTACAAAAAACCTATCAAAGGCTCTTAAAGATTATTAGTCATTAGGGAAAAGCAAATTAAAGCCACAATAAGATACCATTACACCACTATTAATAAAATGGAAACAACTAGAAAAACTGGGAACACATTTACACAGAGCAAATAGAATTCTATTACAGTGTGGTGGGAAATGAAGTGTGGGCATTCTCTTATTCTTCAATTTAGAATAAAAGACTATGTTTTCTATATTATTCTCAATTTAAATTAAAATTTCAATTGCATACAACTGCACTAAGAAGTCCATATATAATATTTTAAATGTAAATTAGAACAAAAATTAAAGTAGAATAAAGCAATATATTAGCATAATTTATAAATATTTTAAAATAATTTTGGGGAAGAAGAAGATATAAATGTCCGGGCATACAGATATTGTTACACAGATACACAGATGTGCATAATGGATAATAATACATATTTACAGAATATTATATGTTTAATATTATAATTATATTCTGATATATGTTAAGTGTAAGTATTATATTAATATTTATATTGCATGCACAGCTGCATAAATACAATTTTATTTGCTTTCAGTTATTATGAGACATAAATTTTACATCAAGTTATATATTATTATATTATATATATACTTCCGTTTCCTTAGTTTCACTTTAATGGTTATCTTTTACATTTTTCCATGTAAATTTGTTTCTCTAAAAATTACTAGTTAATATTATCATGCATGATGGTAAATGTATATTTGTCAAAATTCTACTGGTGTAATATGAAGAGTCATTAATATAGATAGCAATTAAATTAAATTCAACTACTAATCATTGTTAGGAACTTAATTAACACTAGATATACCAGAGTGAATAAATTTTTTTTCATTGTGAAAATATGTCTATATTTTATTTTCATTTTTATTTTTTATGTAATGGATTACATACCTTGTGGTAAAATAGGACTGTGAAGCCATAAAAGCCTAAGGATATGCAGTCCTCTCCATCAGTGTGGATATGATTCTTTGTGGTTACAAAACTTAAAAATTAAGTAGACAATACAGCAATACTAAACCTATCCTAAAACAAGTACTGAAGGAGCTTCTCTAAACAGAAAGGAAGCAAGAAGATATAGGAAAGAGGAAATCATATTTGGAAAGTAAATCACTTAAATAAGGCAGTATACAGATCAAAAAGAAAAAAAAAATCTGTTTGTGAAAGTGATGATAACCACAAGGAATAGCAAAAGGATAACCATGAAGATATAAAAGAGGGCATCAAAATCATAAAATGTGGGGGAGGAAAGTAAGAAAATGTAGATTCTTTTTTTTTTTTAGAATGTACTTGAGTATAAATGACTATCAGTCTGGAGCAAGCAGCTATAAGAAGGGGTTAACACACTTGAAAAACAGGGTAACCACAAATCAAAAACATACAATAGTTCACCAAAACCAAAAAGAGAACACAAGCAAAAAATAAAAGGGAATCATCAAACAACAAAAAGGAACACAGAAGAAACACAGAATCAACTAGAAAATAAGGTTTAAAATGGCAACAAATACATAGTTATCAAAATTACCTTAAATGTCAATGGACTAAATGTTCCAATCAAAAGACACAGAGTGGCAGACTGGATAAATTAACGACAGCCTACAATATACTGCCTACAAGACATGCACTTTAGGGCAAAGGACACACGTAGATTGAAAGTGAGGGGTTGGAAAAAGATATTTCATGGAAATGAAAATAACAAAAAAGCAGGGGTCGCAATATTCATATCAGACAAAATAGCATTTAAAATAAAGGCCATAAAGAAAGATAAAGAAGGACATTATATAATGATAAAAGAATCATCCAAAAAAAACCAGAATACACATTCTTTTCAAGTGCACATGGAACATTCTCTAGGATTGACCACATACTAGGCACAAAACAAACCTCTACAAATTTAAGAGTAAAGAAGTTATTTCAAGCATCTTTTCTGACCACAGTGGCATGAAACTAGAAATTAACCACAGGAAAAGAAATGAGAAAAAACAATTACGTGGAGACTAAACAACACGCTACTAAAAAACCAGTGGGTCAATGAGGAAACCAAAAAGGAAATTTAAACATACACTGAGACAAATGACAATGAAAACACAACTATAAAAAATCTATGGATGCAGCAAAAGCAGTTCTTAGAGGGAAGTTCATAGCGATACAGGCCTTCCTCAAAACACAAGAAAAATCTCAAATAAACAACCCAATCTACCACCTAAAAGAATTAGAAAAGGAAGAACAAACAAAATCTAAAGTCAGCAGAAGTAAAGAAATAATAAAGACCAGAGAGAAAATAAATAAAATAGAGATTTTTAAATAAACAATAGAACAAATCATTAAAACCAAGAGCTCCTTCTTTGAAAGGGTAAACAAAATTGACCAACCTCTGGCCAGGTTCACCAAGAAGAAAAGAGAGAATGCAAATGAATAAAATAAAAAATGAAAAAGGAGAAATACCAACTGATACTGTAGAATTACAAAAACTATGAACAATTATATGCCAACAAATTCAACAACCTAGAAGAAATAGATAACTTTCTAGTAACATACAGTCCACCAAAATTGAATCAAGAAAAAACAGATAATATGAACAGACCGATCACTAGAAGTGAAATAGAATCTGTAATAAAAAACAAACTCCCTACAAACAAAACTCCAGGACCAGATGGCTTCACAGGGAAATTCTACCAAACATACAAGTAAGAATATTACTGATCCTTCTCAAACTCTTACAAATGACTGAAGAGGAGGGAACATGCCCAAAGATATTCTATGAAGCAACCATAACCCTGATACAAAAAACCAGACAAAGATACCACCAAAACAAAAATTATAGGCCAATATCTTTGATGAATATAGATACAAAAATTCTCAACAAAATACTAGCAAACCCAATCCAACAACACATAAAAAAGTGGGTTTCATCCTAAGTTCACAAGGATGGTTCAACATACGGAAAACAATGTGACACACCACATCAACAAAAGGAAAGACAAAAACCACATAATCATCTCAATAGATGCAGAAAAGGCATTTGACAAAATTCAACATCTATTCATGATAAAAACTCTTACAAAAGTGGGTATAAAGGGAACATATCTCAAGATAATAAAAGCTATTTATGACAAACCCACAGCCAATATAATATTCAATTGTGAAAAGCTGAAAGCCTTCCCGCTAAAATCTAAAACAAGACAAGGATGTCCACTCTCACCACTTCTATTCAACATAGTACTGGAAGTCCTAGACAGCAATCAGACAAGAAAAAAAATAAAAGGAATTCATATTTGGAAAAGAAGAACTAAAACTGTCACTGTTTGCAGATGGCATAATGCTATGTATAGAAAACCCTAAAGACTCCACACAAAAACTACTAAAACTGATAAATGAATTCAGCAAGGTAGCAGAATACAAGATTAACATACAGAAATAGGTTGCATTTCTTTACAATAACAATGAAATAGCAGAAAGGGGATGCACAAAAATAATACCTTTTAACATCGCACACAAAAAATAAAATATTAGGTATATGCCTGACCAAGGAGGTGAGAGAGCCATATGTTGAGAACTATAAAACATTAATAAAGGAAATTAAAGATGATTCAAAGAAGTGGAAAGATATCCTATGCTCTTGGATTGGAAGAGTTAATACTGCTAAAATGGTAATACTACACAAAGCAATCTACAGATTTAATGCAATCCCTATCAAATTACCCATGACATTTTTCACAGAACTAGAATAATCCTAAGATTTATATGGAACCATAAAAGACCCAGAATTGCCAAAGCAATCCTGAGGAAAAAGAACAAAGCAGGAAGTACAACTCTCCCAGACTTCATACAATACTACAAAGCTACAGTAATCAAAACAGTGTGGTATTGGCACAAAAACAGACATATGGATCAATGGAACAGAATAGAGAGCCCAGAAATAAACCCACACACCTATGGTCAATAAATCTTTGACAAAGGAGGCAAGAATATAAAATGGAAAAAAGACAGTCTCTTCAGCAAGTGGTGCTGGGAAAGTTGGACAGCTGCATGTATATCAGTGAAGTTAGAACACACCCTCATGCCATGTAGAAAAATAAACTTAAAATGGCTTACAGACAAGACACATAAAACTCCTAGAAGAGATCATAGGCAAAACATTCTCTGATATAAATTGCACCAATGTTTTCTTAGGTCAGTCCCCCAAGGCAATAGAAATAAAAACAAAAATAAATAAATGGGACCTAATTAAACTTATAAGCTTTTGCACAGCAAAGGGAACCATTAAAAAAAATGAAAAGACAACCTAGAGAATAGGAGAAAATATTTGCCAATGATGCAACCAACAAGGGCTTAATTTTCAAAACATACAAACAGCTCATACAACTCAGCAACAAAAAAACAAAAAACCCAATTGAAAAATGGACAGAAGACATAAATAGACATTATTCCAAAGAAGACATACAGATGGCCAAAAAAGCACATGAAAAGATGCTTGGCATCGCTAATTATTAGACAAATGCAAATCAAAACTACAAGGCGGTACCACCTCACACTGGTCAGAATGGCCATCATTAAAAAGTGTACAAATAACAAATGCTATAGAGGGTGTGGAGAAAAGGGAACCCCCCCACACTGTTGGTGGGAATATAAATTGGTGCAGCCACTGTGGAAAACAGTATAGAGTTTCCTCAGAAAACTAAAAATAGAATTACCATATCACCCAGCAATACCACTCCTGGACACGTATCCAAACATAACTATAATTCAAAAAGATATATGTAACCCTATGTTCATAGCAGCACTATTCACAATAGCCAAAACATGAAAACAACATAATGTCCATCGACAGATGGATAAAGAAGGTACATATATACAATGGAATACTACTCAGCCATATAAAAGAATGAAATAATGTCATTTGCAGCAACATGGATGCAACTGGACATTATCATACTAAGTGAAGTAAGCCAGAAAGAGAAAGACAAACACCATTTGATATCACTTACATGTGGAATCCAAAATATGGCACAAATGAACCTATCTATGAAACAGAAACAGACTCACAGACATAGAGGACAGACTTGTGGTTGCCAAGGGGGAGGAGTGTGTGGGAGGCATGGTCTGGGATTATGGGGTTAGTAGATGCAAACTATTAGATATAGAATGCATAAACAACAAGGTCCTACTGTATAGCACAAGGAACTATATTAAATATCCTA
Source organism: Physeter macrocephalus (assembly GCF_002837175.3). Classification (NCBI taxonomy): domain Eukaryota; kingdom Metazoa; phylum Chordata; class Mammalia; order Artiodactyla; family Physeteridae; genus Physeter; species Physeter macrocephalus. Next base: position 10,367,613 of record NC_041217.1, on the reverse strand, counting down.
GGATAAACCAAAATGAAAAAGAATATATATGTGTATAACTGAGTCACTTTGCTGTACAGCAGAAATTAACAAAACATTGTAAATCAACCACACTTCAACAAAAAATAAATTTTAAAAAATTAAATAGACCATCTTCCCTTCTACATCAAACACACACACACACACACCACAGTTATGGTTTTAGAGCATAATAATCTGAACAAAAGTTCCCATTAAGAGAGAAAAATGGGAAATACATGAGTCAATAGTCCATGGTGATGGTGAACTACTGCAGGAAAAACATTGAGAAGTCCATTAGAATGTCTCAGTAGGGGAAATTCCTTGATTTGAACTGAATTGTTTTTACTAGGAGGCACTTGGTTGTCTACCATTTTTGGTGTCAAACATTGTTTTCTAGCAACACAATTCATTTTCTTCATAGCTGCTTATGAAATGTTGGGGTGTGTAGCTTCTGGAGTATTATATGCGCTTTCACAGTATACTTTTCACTGCTGAAAGCTTAGACCACAAGGGTTATATTACAATCCAGTCTTTTTTTTTTTTAATTTTTATTTGACTATAGTTGATTTAAAATGTTACTTTCTGCTGTACAGCAAAGTGAATCAGTTATACATATAAATATATCCATTCTTTTTTAGATTCTTTTCCCATATAGGTCATTACAGAGTATTGTGCCGTACAGTAGGTCCTTATTAGTTACCTATTTTATATATAGTGGTGTGTGTATATGTCAATCCCAATCTCCCAATTTATCCCTCCCCGTCCCTTTCCCCCTTTGGTAACCATAAGTTTGTTTTCTACATCTGTGACTCTATTTCTGTTTTGTAAGTAAGTTCATTTGTAGCATTTTTTTAGATTTCACATATAAGGAATACACATGACCATCCAGTCTTTCTTCATCCAAGCTCAAACTTCCTTCACAAATACAAATCCCTCAAACTATTAGAAAGCTTTTGACCTATTTTCTCTCATTTGGTTTCATGAGTCACTAACTAACTCAAAGTTCTTTACTAGACATAAGTTTCATAAGCCTTTAATTTTTTGTTTCCTGCATCCATACAATATTCTGTCCTTCAAACTAATGTCAGCCATACAGGAGGCAACTGAAACTGAGAAGTCTTAATGGTTTTGTTGCATAAAGTATTTTACAGTCTAATTTCTTATTGTTTGGCATCTGAAACCAGTTCTAATCCTTCAATGCCCCTTTCATTTCTGATTGTAAACTGAAATTCTACTACTGCCACCCCCAGGTCATCTCTTTGTTATACTACAAATCAATATACTGGATCTTCCCAAACAATTCCCTGAAGCTATAGGTTCAGTAGGAACCTGGTCATGTCTCACTTGCCACATGTGATAATATTGCCAAATGTTTATCAGTGATAACATTGATTTCTATCTTTCCAACATCCATTGTCTATATTCTCATCACCAATCTACAAAGCCACTGATGAACGTTTTAAATTCTCCCATCAACAGCCCATTTCAAGGTGCACATTTTTACATGGTTTAGCATGTCTAATTGCCAAACAAGAAAGTATCAAGATGTTTACAGGCTCCCCTCAACATGATGAGAATTATTTCTTTCTCTTGCAGCAATACTGGGCAGGTGAAGAGGTTGAGGGAGCTGCCTTCTTATGCTTCATCATTCAGGGATACAAGCTAACCAAGTCTCTGCCACTATCATCAACATGTGACTTCCAGTCTTCCCTAGAATCATCTGCAGTGCAGTCAGCCAGAAGGAGAAATAATATAGTGGAGCATGTGTGGGACTCGTTATGAGCTGGACTGGAAAGAATTCACATTATTGCAGTGTCCATGCCCCATTGGCTAGAACTCATGGTTATAGTTAACTATAACAATATCTAATTGTGGGTACTACTACATATCCACTTTGAGACAAGCTTTTTCTGTCATGAAAATAAATTGATTGAAGGCCCAGATTACTTGCAAGTTGCTAAGTCAGAAACCTCTTCAAATTTCAAGTTATTATTAACTAATCATGGTTTTGATGTTGAAATTTACATTTGAGTAAAATTAAGGCATCTTTTAAAAAATTCTATTTGCAACATTTGTATGTATTTCATCTTTTTCAGAAATATAGTCATTGATTTTTGCATAAAAATATAATGAAAGAGAGTACTACATATTTCTTATTTTTATAGTCATTCTCTGCAAAACACATAAATTCCAAGACAATAAAGTAGATCAAAATATTGGCACGTTAAAATTATTATTATTATTTTTTTGGAGAGAGCATTTTTGCCTTTCAATATATTCTCAAAAGTGTTCAAGAAACCAAAATAGCTAAATAACACTGATCCATATGTTTGACAGGATTTGGTTTTTAACTAAACTTTATCTGCAAGAAAAGATTTACTTAAGCATAACTGCACCATTTTCTATATACGTAAAGTAGCTGGAACGACTTTAACATTGTATATATTTGATTTCCATGAAGTTTGGGTGCCTCGTCTTCCTAGAGCATACTCTATTCTCAAGGATAGCACAAATATCAACTCAGGTAAGTTTTCTTGATCTTACTTCTACTTTATTCTGTGTCTTTCTGTCTCTTCTATTATCATTTTCCAGTTTCTCAGGGTTCAGCAATTACAATATGTTTTGACCTTTAATAACCCCTCTAAAAAATATCTCTTCCACTCTGACAGTCATTTTCCTGTATTCTTTCTTACAGGTGCTGTTTTCTTTTATGGGTTGGGGCACATTCTTTTTTCCGCTCTGCAATTTTCTTTCTCCCGCAGTCTTGTCATTTCCTCTGAGGTTTCTTACTGAATTCCCTCTATACCGTGTGCTCTTCCTAGGCTGCTAATTCCCGGGTCCTACTTCTTCTCCTTCATTGCACTCCTGCTGTGCCCTCACTTTCTAGAGCTGCCCTAGTTCTCCTCGTAATATTTTTAGGATCGTCACTGAATGGTGCCCCCTGATATTTGATCTGGCATTGGAATGCTTCTCCTAATACTTGTAAAGAGTATCTCAGAATCTATGCCTTTGAGGAGAAAAATGATTTTCCTAGCAAACAAATGGAATGTGGAACCAAAGGTAAAAACATCTCCTTTAATCAACTGTAATTTCTGACTTCCTAAATTAAAACCAATATTGTCCTTAATATACTTAAACATCACTGAAAGCATGTTCCCTGGAGGTAGCAAGATAAAATTAGAAGAGAGGTCTGGGTTTTCATTAACTTATACTTCCCATCCATTGTGTATGGGTGCCACTGCCACACCTTCCTTCCAACCCTTCCTGCAATGGCCCATATGGCCCTTCCACCTGAGAGTCCACTGCTTCCTCCAGGCTCCCATAAAAAGTAACTTGATATGTGCGACTTTCTCTAGGTCAGTGAGTAGGATCCTTGATCATTTTTTTGACCTGCATAATTCATATAAAACCTGTATCATCCTCTGTGATATTTAACACATAAATATGTTATTGTTTTTGATGATTGTTTTCCCTTAAGTTATGAACAAATGAAGGAAAGAAACAAAACTTATTCAACGTAGTATGTGAAACACAAAGGCAGGATGAATGTCTGGTGACTGTTAATCCTGACTTACTTTAAAAGTATATATGTATATGTATAGCTGATTCACTTTGTTATACAGCAGAAACTAACACACCATTGTAAAGCAATTATACTCCAATAAAGATGTTTAAAAAAAAAAGATTACATTCTATGGGAGGAAAACAGTCAATAAACAAATATACAAATTTTAAAAAAAAAGTAGTACAAAAGAGAAAGATGCATCCAATATGACAAACCTAAACTGTCACTATGTGTATACTTTTCATTTACTTTTTATTTTACTTTATTTTATTTTATTGCTTGGTTTATGGCATATAAATAAAATGCCTTAAGTCACATTTCCTTTGATTTTTCTGTGAGTGACCCTCCAGGTGACACCAATCAAAGATTTATTTATTTCACTGACATCAAATGGCTGGATAAATAAAGTACTACATTATTTAAAAACTCAATACTAGTTTAAAAATAATACAATTTTCAATTATTCTTACATAATTCTCTTTTCTCATTTTATATTGTCATTACTATTACCAAAATAAAGGTATATATTTCTGAGATTATGCTGTTAAAACTGATGAGAATTTTATATATGTTCATATTTATTTAATCTGAAAGCTATTGAATCATGTACCTATTTATTGATTACCAGGACAAACATATTATAACATCATAAACTTCTGTAATTTTTAAACTGAGAATTCAAGGAATAATATGATAAACAATTATTGAGTGATAATGTTTGTAGATATTACTGTTCATATATTCTATGAATATTGATTATCATAAAGAATTTAGCAAGTGAGAGCAATGGTTAAATGGACTATTAAAGTGTGGTGTATAATTCAAATATACTCTTATAGATGTATAACTACAGTAATAATTAATATAAAGTTAAAAATCTTTACGCTAATAATAACAATATGTTATTTTTTCTACAATGTTTTCAAATCAATAAGTAATTCTTTTTTACAGCACTGTGTTATAATTATGTTAAGGCAATGTAATTTAAGGTCATTTTTCAGAAACACCGATTTTATATTTTGTCATGTAAACAGTTTTGCATAGTAATTTTATAATCATTTTTAGAATTTGCCATCAGAAATGCTTCAGTAATCAAAAATACTTTACAGTGTAAATGTACAAAGAGGTCATAATATTTTTGACATGATATCAAAAAAGTAGTAGTAGTGAATTTTCACAACTCTTATAGATCTATAATATATATTTAATGATTATAAAGCTATTTAGCTGTTTAATCTTAATAGTATATTTATGTTCATTATCACTTTCCATATATATTCAAAAACCCAAAACTCCTTTTTTTCTTTTTATATAAGCAATATGTTTTCATTATAGACAATTCCAAAATATAAGCATACAGGGAAAAATAATTCATGTTATTGCCAATCTTTAATAATCACTATTAATATCATGGTAGGTTGAATCATGTTATCCAAAAGATATGTCCAAATCTAAACCCCTGGAACCTCAGAATGTTACCTCATTTGGAATAAGGGTCTTTGAAGATGTAATCGAAATAAGGATCTCAAGATTAAATCATGCTGGAGGAAGGTGACCACTAAATCTGATGAACAGTATCCTTTTAAGAAGCAGACTAGGACAAGACATGGACACACACAGGAAAAGAAGGCCATGTGAAGATGGTGGCAGAGATAGGAACTATACTGACACAAACCAAGGAACACCAGGACCACCAGAAGCTGAAGAGGCAAGGAAGGATTCTCCCATAGAGCCTTCAGAGGGAATGTAGCCTTGCCAACACTTTGCTTTCGAACTTCTGGTCTCCAGAACTGTAAGACGATTTCTTTTGTTTTAAGCAACCCAGTTTGTACCATATGCCATGGCAGCGTTGGAGTACCAGTAGGTTCAGTATTTTAGAATATCACATATTTGAATTACAGTATATCTTTTAAAATTTGTAGTGCTAGGACCTTATGGGGCCCTCTGAATTTGAAACATCATTTCAATTCTAGGTACTTCCTTGTGTATGTCTTTGTTAAATAATTTCCTCTAATTTCCCTTTCCTTTTTCTTTATTTATTTTAAAATATTTTATTGGACCTACAGTTTTTTTCAGATTTAAACATATGATATGAGGATGTGTCTTATAATCAATATTCTGTGTTAATTCACTTGCCAACAAATTTAATATATTCTTAACATAACAGTGAATTTTCCAATGGAGTCTTAAATGTATTATGACATTTAGATTAGCAACCTCTAGATTTATCTAGTTTTTTTTAAAAAAATACATTTTCTTTTATTTTCTATACCTTTGTTCTTATTTTCTGAAGAATTCATGTTTCTTCTATGTTTTCTATTTACGTGTAAAATTTTACCTATGTTTATTTTCTGTTTTCTTGAATTCTGAATGTATTCTATCTGTTCTTTTAATGGTGGTCTGCTCTTGTAATGGATGTTATATTTTCTCTGTTGCTTCTATTTTAAAATTTTTGTTTATTTTGTAATCTCACGTTAGAAGTTGGAGAAAGTATATGAAGACCTTACCTACCTTAAGTTTGAAACCTTAACCTTGGCTCTAAATTGATGTTAATCTCAAATGGAATTTCTGTGTACACTGCTGAAACTTACAACAAGAAGATTCTCGAGGAGAGGGAGGTGATGAACTGGTTTCCATTTGTCTGATTAAATTTCCCCCAGAGAATCCTTTTTCCTCCCACCTAGAGGTTTAAAGCTATTTGCTAGGATTCTGGCAACTGAACCAGCAAGGTAATTGTCAGCTAGCTTTCACTACTTATTATGTTATTTATTGCTAAATATTCCTATTTTCAGCAAAATCTCTCACTGTTGCCTTCAGATGCGATCAGCAGCCCCAAGTCCAATGATATTGTCTCTCTATCTTTCTAATTAATAAACCTCTAATCATCTAAGTGAAAATGTATTATGAAAGAATGTGTGTCTATTGGGGTGTAATGATTTCTTATTCAATGAATTACTTTGCTTTCAAGATTTCCCTACTGGAAGTCTGAATTCAAAGATACATTGTACCTCAAACTGTGAAGCCTTTCTGGTACATTTCAGCAGGCTTCCTTCTTTTTACTGTTCCTCCTTGCTTTCAGTTTCTTATAGCCACTCTAAAATTCATCATTTGTTTATGTACTTTCTTCTACAATCATGAGTGTTTGCTTATGTGCTGTTCTTAATATTTCAAACTTTATTTTGGATGAACCACAAAATTATTTTTAATCAGGCTGTATAATGATTTTTTTTTCTATTCTGAACAGAAATAATCTTATTGCAGTGTGAAGCATGTATTACTGTAAGGGAAAAAAATGTAGACATGAAATGAACATAAATCACTTTTTATACATAGAAGGCCACCTTCCTTACCATTCCATCATCAAATACATCATTGTTTTCCTTAATACCAAAAAAAGTGGTTAAACTACCCCTTGGGGGAAGTTTTTGCCACTCAAACAAATGTGTGTGCGTGTGTGTGTGTGTGTGTGTGTGTGTGTTTGGGCCAATTAGACTAGTAGAGGTAGTAGTATTAAATTACAAACTCTTTTGAAAACATTAACAAAATGGTTTATGTTCTGGATAATTTAAAATGTTTAAAGTAAAAATAGATACGACGTTAAAACATTGGTCATATTTTATTTTATTTATATTTTTACTAAAAACTCCAGTCTAAGGAGTCTGGAATAAAAATTATTAAGGAGCGTGTTTTCAAATGGTTAGTTGGCTCTTATTTAATTAGTAATTTTTTAATTTTACCATTATAACACATACACTTTAAAATAACAAACTGATATTTAAAATTTATATTTTTAACGTCACATGTTTTCCAAAATTTTTTATGGACAAATGAAGTCTGTAGCTGTAATGGTCTGTATTATAATATTCTGTAATAATGCTTTATAAAAAACTAAAGAAATAATATATGTATAATGTAAAAAAGCTGTTAATAATAGGGACAGAATTTCAGGGCACCTTTGGTATGACTGTGAAATCACTCTGTGCAACAAAATATCAGGTCAGGAGCAATTTAACAAAATGTTTGAGAAAAAAATTTTTATTAATAATGAAAAATGGGGGAAAAAAGACATTACCTTAAAAATACGTTAATTATTTCTGGGATTCCAACCAACTGCTTTTTTGTTTTTTATTTTTTTAGGGGGAGGAGAGTGTTTGTTTAAATGATATATGGCCTTATTCCATTGTCTATGAAAAGAAGAAATAAAAGTCCCTTATCCGAGTATCAAATGGTAGTAAGGATTCTTTAAAATGAAAAGATTTCATATATATCTGATAACTTTATATATAAAATATATATACATATATTTCTTAAAATACACATTTCAGCAATATGCAGTGCACCATATATATATAGATATATATATGGTGAGACAGTGACAGAGAAAGAGACACAGAGAGACACAGAGAGAGGCTATAGTATTATGCCTTTTAATCATTCCTTTGGTTTTCATGATCATTATTCCTATTGTTTTTAAGTGTATTGGATTTGAAGTAATCTGTGTTTGAATCTCAGGTTCACAAATTACTAACTATGTGACTATGAGTAACTTGATTAACTTTCTTTGCACTTCAGTATCTGTTTACAAAACAAATATAATAATTACACCTGCTCATGGTTTGTTGTGAGAAATAAAAAGATGAATATTTAAAGCACTTAGAATAGTGTCTGTCAAACATATACTCCATAAATCATAGCTATTAATAAATCCTAAGCTTTTGGCTGTTGATTATAATTTAAACACAATAGGATTTACTTGTAGAAAACTGCATTCCGTCGTTGACATTCTAACCAGTTTTGAACCTTCCTGAATTGCCTTGCCAGTTCACCTAATATTCCTTAGCCAGGTTATAAGGCTATAAAAACTACTAAAAATAAATGTTTATATTCCATAGGTTTCAAAGGCTTTGAGAAAGCTAAGTTTGGTTTTTGTGTTCGTACAAGAGTACAATGAGGAGATTAAATTAAATCTTAAAAAATAATATTAGTATTTAAACAAAAACTAATTATGGAGAGTAAAGTATGTAACAATAACATGCTGGTTGTCTTTGTTTTGTTCAATGTGTAATAAAGTTTGAGAAAGGATTAAAATTATATTTAAAGTAACTTATAAAGGACAGTAAACAGTGAAACTACACCTGACTACTTTTTTTTTTTTTTTTTTTTTTTTCAGTACGCGGGCCTCTCACTGTTGTGGTCTCTCCCGTTGCAGAGCACAGGCTCTGGACTCACAGTCTCAGTGGCCATGGCCCACGGGCCCAGCCGCTCCGCGGCATGTGGGATCTTCCCGGACCGGGGCATGAACCCGTGTCCCCTGCATCGGCAGGCGGATTCTCAACCACTGCGCCACCAGGGAAGCCCCACCTGACTACTTTTGATTACATTTTTTTCTTTTAAACAATGTTCTCAAATCTACCCTTTACAAAGGAAATTTTATTCTTGAGTAAGACATGAATAAGAATGTTCTTCACCATTGGATAGTGTACTTATGGCAGCTGGTGCACAGTAATGCAAAGAGAAAAGATGGGATGAATTTGCCTATAGAGGAGGAAAAGATGTATATAAAGCGTTTACTCTGTGCCAAAATCTGCAGTCAGTGCTCGACATGTGTTGTCTACTTTTTGACCATTTTATGGGTAAAACTTCATGTATTTCACACATATTAAATAATGTGAAATAATTCACAAATATTTTGTCATATTTACATAAGGGCCATGATAATTCCCTCTCTACGTGTCCAATTTTAGAATACGTGTTGCTAAAAAAAAACAGTTGGGCATTTTTTGTATGTTTTTATAATGTAACATTACATCAATAAATGTTTGATACCCTTAAATAATATGCAAAATATGATTATTAATGACTGCTTGGAATTCTTGTGTATTTACCCTTTTCTTTGCCAATTTTTTTCTCTAGTTTGTTGTGAATAGTTTCTTAATACCTTAAAAACTAAATCTTCAATCTACTAATTTTTCTTTTTTGTTGAAGGAACATGGAAAGCAGCTAAAGTAAGAAATAGATGATAGGGTAAATCTCATGGTGAGACAATCTATCAACATTTCAAAAGAAATATAGACCCTAGTTATTCTAAAAAGGACTGTGTATCATTTCCTCATGTCCTTCTATTAAGGAAAAAAAATCTATAAAATATAAAGAGTAAGGTTCTGACTATTTTCTTAGCTTTTCTGGCTAAAGCCTCAACAATGACGATAATACATGAAAATTACCCTCCATTTCTAAAGCTAAATATACCCACAGTAATTACTCTGAGTTCTTCAAACTAGGCACTGACCACACACCCCCTCCTTCTAGGTTATATGACATAACACTAGAGAATTGGTAGTATAGTCTCAAGTTCTAGCCAAAGCTTTGGCTTGCTTTATTTTTAGAGATAAAGGTTTGGGTGTTGTCAGCATGTGCTCTATTTAAGTCCAAGGGATTAGGTGAGATCACTTCATAGCCCTGTTGAGATAGAGAAAAAGCCTGGGACTGAGAAAGTATTCTTGGGACTGTAACACACAGGGGTGTGAAAAGGAAACCAGAAGAGGCAGTCAGGGAAGTGGGAGGGAAAGTAGGAGAGTGAGCTGTCACAGAAGCCAAAGGAAGAGTCTTTCAAGAGAGTGTCCAATATCTTTGAATGCTACTTACTGGCCAAATAAGATAAAACACAAAAGTAACCATCTGATTTGACAACATTAAAATCACTGATGTTCTTGATATATTATTTAGTTATTATCTTAATGATATTAATTAAAATAAGTGTTTCAGCATGGTGGATATGGTCTTCATTTGTTGCCATTGAGTTGATAGATAGCAATGAAAGGGTGGCCTTCAAACCTGCTAGGTTTTAATGATGCAACTCTGGCTGTATTGTCTTTTACTGTGTGTCATAAAAGTTATTAATATTATTAAAATATCTAGAGAAATACAACCAAGACCTGCTCCTAAAAGCCTTCATCTGGTTGCTTGCTTAACAGACTTCCTTGTTTGTTTTGGAGGCAGGTGGGGTGGAATCTGGCTGTGTGACATAATTGCTATAGGGGACAAGCTTGGAAGTATTTCCAGAAGCATTCTAAATTCCCATTGAATCCTCTCTTCCATCCTTTCTTTTCCTTTCCCTTCTGTTTTTTTTGTTTCCCTCCATTAGCTTGCTTTTTCTCTTCTATGCCTCTCCTGTTTTCCCTTTGCTTCCTGCCTTCTTTGCTCTCTCCTATCCTGCTTTTCTCTCATTACTTCCATCCACTTTGCAATCCCCTTTGTTAAACAGAATTAAATGTTAAAGAGTCCCTCTTTCCCTTAAGCCTTCAATGCCCCTGTGTTCCTCCTGTTACCCGCTTCTTCTGTCCTTCCCACAGATTGTCTAAGCATATGCAGTAATGAATATGACCTAAAGCGCCCCGGAAGATTGTCTGGGAGCTATTTTATTTCCATGGAATAAAGGAAAATATTCTTCTTCCTCCTACCACTAACCCTCTGCATAAATTCATGGGGGAATTCCATAATCAGAAGTGTAAAGGCACAGCGTGCAGCTGAGTCAGGAGACTCAGTGACTACTACACAGCAAAAGCAAGAACACTGCCATTTCTCTTAGGTACCATGAGGCTCCTCCCTGCTATGCCTGCAGCTGAGTATCTGCGCACACACATATATAACAATATAGTTTCCTTCCAGGAAATGAGAGTTGAAGGAATAAGAAAAAATGAAAATAATTCCTATTTTGTAATACATAAAGATTAGTAAATCTGAAGGAGTTTCCACTATTATACTTAATAAAATCTTTCCTAGCCTCCATGTGTTGTACACCGTTCAAGCTTTGGTCTAAAATACATTTCAGCACTACTCAAATAGGGCAGAGAAGAGCAGGTCTGGAAATGGAAAGTAAATGAGTTGTATTTATCCTTGTGCTAACCTAGGATTCAATTTGACTTTCTATTTATTTATAGTATAATTACCAAAATGTAAGTTTTTGTAAGTAGCAGATCTACCTGTGGGCTATTCTACTACATTGGAATTTTTGTCTTTCACCTGAGATTCAATAAGTTGATTTCCCATATGCACAGGGAAGTATATTCTAGTGCAATTTCTTAGATCTCTGAATTCCTGAACCTCAGTTGATAAATTATGCCAACAATAAAGTCTATAATGAAAATTATAGTGGCTTATTCCTTCTTGATGCCAGCATTTGAGTCACACATAGAACTAACTGCTTTATCTCCCAGCACATGTAATTCTAAGAACTGACAACAAGAGTTAGACTAAAAAAGTTGAACAAGATTCTGGATCACTCTAGCTGTCAAATTTTAGAATTATATCTTTTAGAGGTAAGAAACAGGATAATTGCTGTTAAACTCAAGGACCTGACAGATATAATTCTATATCAATAGCCCTATAACTTTATGCTATAACTCTAGCAAAGATGGAACAGGCCAGGAAACAGCTAGTTCTTTTTTTAAAAAAAAAATGGACATAAATTTCATATAGGAATTTCTTTCTAGAAATGTGAATATACTTTTTAAATAGAATAATTTTTTTCATATTTTGAAAATGTTCCTAGATGTAAGTACAGTACATTTTTTTAATCTGCACTTTTTTATATCAATACAACCATCCAAATATATGAGTCATCTTTCATGTTTTAAGAACTTGCTACGAAACAATCTAATGAGTGTGAGATATTAATTACAAGAGAGATGCTAATAGTTCACATCATGGCATTTATATTCAATTTTTTATCACATTTTAGAGACAATTCAAAGGGGAGTCAATGGAGAAGATCAATTAACGTAGAAATCCTTTTTGATCCCCCAATCTTTCTGAACATATAAATACAAGTAAAATAATGTACATTTATTCATTCATTCGACAGCTGTTCTTGAGTATATTCTATATGTGACTCACTTTTCAAGGACTATGTATAAGATTTCACTCAACAGTAAAAGCACCTGTTCTCAGGAACTTACCTTCTAGTTAGAGGAACTGAAAAAGTAAGCACAATGTTGCAGGTGAACATAAGTTCTAAAAAGGAAAATGAAGTGATAAGATGACAAAAATGGATGGTGGGGAAACACTGAGTGTTGCTGAGGATGAGAAGCAACAGAATCCTCTCACTGCTAGTGGAAGTGTAAACTGGTTAAACCGTTCGGCATTACTTACTGAACCTGAGCGTCTGCAAACCCTATGACCCAGAAATTCCGCTCCTATGTGTTTTCCAACAGACATGTGTTCATATATTTACCAAAAGTTATACAGTAAAATGCTCATAGCAGCGCCGCATGTACTGGGCCTGTAAAGGGAAAAATCAAATGCAGTCAATAGTATAATAGATAAACTGCAGTTATTCACACCATTGAATATTATACAGTGATAAGACTAAACAATCAACAGTTGCGTGACCAAAGGAGAACATAATGGAAGACTCTATTTATGTAAGTACTAAAGCAGATTGTACTAATCTCTGTTGTTGAATGACAGGACAGTATACACCTGAAGGTGGTGAATGCATGAGGAGAGGAGCACTGTGAGTGGTGGAGTGGTGGAATGCTGATAATATTTGGTTTATCAATTTGCATGCTGGTTTCCCGATTGGGTGATTTACAGCTCAGACGATGACACTGTCTAAAGCTAATATTCTGTTTTCTTCCATGGTATAACTGTCAATACTTTTCTTTCTCTAGTAGTGTAGTAGTAGGCTATGAAATGTCTCTTTTTTAATAAAATTTTAGGAGGCGATTTAGTCTCATAGATTCTCACAACAGGGAGTATATAGAAAGTGATATTTAATAGTAATATGCAACTGAGATTCAATGAGATTACACCCTCAAGACATGAGTTGGTAACATGAAGAACAAAAAATAGCCTTGTTGTTACTGCATACTAGCCTATGAATTTGTAAAATCTGCTGAATTATGAAGGAGTTATCCACCTATTACTGGCATTAGTGACCCTCAACAACATTTTAAGTCAAATCTAACATCAATTTATATTTGAGAAGTAAATCCTTTCTAGGAATACAAATTCAAAAGTAGAGCAATCCATCTACTGTATTTGGACTAAGATCAAAACTATCTATTAAAAGCTATTAGAAGATGCATCTTTGAATCTCACCAACCAAAATTATTCCTGACATTTCCCTTGGTTTGACATTATAAACCTATTGCTACACGGGTCTTTTTTCACATTTTTCTTTTATTTTGTGTTTAAGAAATGTACATGCCAAAATGAGTTCCCGGTTTGATTTTTTAAAAAGTTTTGCTTTTCAAGATTAAATAATTCTTGCAACTAAAAATATTTGATATTTTGAATTCTAAGCAAAATAAAATAAAATTAAGGGTATCTGAAGACTGGAGAAAATACAACAAAAATTAAAATAGATTATGTTTCTGAAAAATTAATTGAATTCATGCCAGTCCTTATGAAGGCAGACTTAAAGCCATTTGCATATAATATTGAGATCACATTATACTTGAAGGGCATTTCTACAAGTAGGAAAAAAAATCTAAAATAATCTTGAATATGCCTATTGTGATATTTTGATAGTCAATACTAATAGGTTTTTTAAGATTTCTGAATATATGGAAAATATTACTCTCATAAATATTTAAGTAATGCTTTGTTATCATAAAATGTCACAACAAAAACTTTTGTATGAAAGGTATGCCATAAATTTTGTATTCTAATAGTCCTTGACCTGTGTACTGAGTAGAGTAATTAAGAGAGTATCAGGTTGTATTGCTATAAACTATACACATATCTAACCCCTGACAAAGCTATGAACACTGTGACAGTCAGTCCTACATTCAATTCAGTCCATATCTCTATGACCTACAACACTTTATACTAATAGGTAATTGCTTAATATTTGGCAAATAAATTCCAAATAAATGTATGGCTTTATGAATGAGTAAACACAATACATGCATGTACAATAGAATGATTCTGAATGAAAAGACTTGTATCACGATAACTGGCCCTATATGACTTTGAAAATAGTGGGATCTTGCATGATATCACAATAGATTTTTTCCTGCTTATCCTCCCATCACTGGCCTAAGAAAACCACAGACCACAGAATCGGACACTCCTCCCATTACATCATAAACCAAAATAATTTTCAGCTAGATTAAATATTTAAAGGTGCAAAATTATACCACACAGAATATAATATAAATAATTACCTGATTTAGAACTGAGAGAGAAAAAATTCTAATAATGAATAGCAAGTAGTTTCACAGAAATAGATTGATTATCTTAATTATATTTAAGTGAAAGGAACCTTACACTTCTCCACACTGTCAAATTTTATAAATGAATTAGGGAAATATGACTAGGAACATATATTACAGAGTAAGTGTTACTATCCTTATGAAATACTATTACAAATTAATACATGAAAAACTTGCCATTAACAGAAGGATTGGTAAGGGACATGCATCAGTAGGATGAAAAACTGTATAATAATATGATCAAAATTCTCTAAAACTGAAAAGGCAGCATACCTATGTGCATGTTTCTGTCTGTATGTCTTTCTCCCATGTGCCTATAGTCAGCATACGTTTTAATTACAACTTTTAGTTATATTGTGTCTTCAGTTGACTATTTTCAAAAATGTGATACCTTTGGAATACAGTGAAACAGAGTAATTCATTTTTACCGGAAATGTTTGGCTAACTGTAGTGGGAAGCCTGATGAGAACTGTTAAAAGAAGACCGTTGTGAGAAAGGATTAGTGGAAAGGTCTGGATAATAGAAGTCATGTTCTGTGAGAAACCTTGAAAATACTTTTTAGGACGATTCTAGGATAAATATTAGGTGTCTTTGTCTCAGGCGTGTTTTTGCAATGGGGTTGATACCAACCACAAGCAAGTGAAAATTCGTTTGGGGATGGTGGAAAAATCTTAGACATTGCAGTGGTTTGTGGTCCTCCAAAGGGCCACAGCACATAAACAGCATAAACAGCATTCACGAGCAGCGCTGGGGTGTATGATAAGAAAAAAGTATCTTCAAAGGCTGCTTCTTGGAGTGATCATAAAAAAAAGGTTGAGAAACCCTACATCAGATAATGGTGGGTATCTCTGACAGAAAGGTAAAACCAAATTAAAATGTACCTTCTTACTACCTTAAAAACTTTATTCTATTTTACACACCACAATTTACAGCACTAAAATTAAATAAATTCTAAAAATAATAAAATGTTATATAGAATAATCAAAGAAATAATGAAAAGTTTAAGATAAATTGTATAATATATATAAACAATAATATTTAATCATTTACACAGATAAATATATGTATACATACAAAATTACCAGAGAAATCATCAACTAAGTGAATCTGCAAAATCTACTGCATAAAATTATGTAACACAAATGATTAAATTTTACTGCTGTACAAAGAGTAAAATTGCTCTTATGACAAGATGGTATTGGAACCTCTTTCCATTCTTAATGTTTTGGAAATCATCAACTTTACTCAGTGTAAAGCAACAGATAAAACAATATTCAGTGTAAAGAAACAAATACAGTAAGAGAAAAGAATTCCCATCAGCTTTTTAATCTGAGAAAAGGGACCTATTGCCTTAGCACATCACACAGAACTACATTTCCAGATGGAAAGGTAAAGTGGTCTATTTACTTGTGTGTTTGAAGGTAACATTGTCAAAAAGGAAACAAATGTAGGTTTGACAGTTTTGTGATTTCCCTACGAGACTAGAAAATCCATTTAGATGGATTGTTACACAGCATCTGGTATATCAAAAGCATTCTGTAGAAGAAGATTGTAACTATGAATATGACTACATACATCTAGTAACTGAAGGCCAGTGATTATCTTGAATACTACAGACATAGCAGTTAGGCATCTGTATTGTAAAATAAGAAAATCCTATTTCTAGTATCATTTAGTGAAACAAATTATAATAAAGCAAAGTTTAAAAAAGTAAAACAAGGCCCAAAACTCAAAATTGTAGAAAATATTATAGCACCGATATCTGAGCATAAGAAATGTGTGACAGGTGATAAATCCAACACATTATAAAAAGTAACAGGAATTAGAAAAAAATAGGTGACATTCAAGTGACAAATATTACAAAGTGAATAGTGTGAACAATGCTTCTGTATTTTTCTTTGCTGCACCATCAGAAACATAGTAATTTCCCTGTCCTTTAATATTTCTGGAATAATTTTTAAAAATCAGATTAAGCATACAGTCCATGGTTATGTCTTTGCAATAACTCATTATTAATGCTTCTTAAACCAATGTGGTCATCAATAAATATTAAGTACTACAGTGTAGGCAGTATTCATAAAACATAATTTCATATATAGGGTTGACAGTCGAGTGGATTTACTTACTTTAAAATAGAACACTTTGGTTATGATATTGGCCTGGGAAGAATTTCCTGAGTTTTTTTTTTTTTTTTTCCTATCCAATACTTGCATTGTTGTACCACCAGTAAATAAAATGGGTTACTGGTGGAAATGTGGAAGAATCTAAGGACATCTGAGGCTGCGAGTTTTACAAAGGAGAGATCTCACAGATAAATTTGTTTGTTTTAATGATGTTGGGGAGAATCCATTTGGAGAGAAAAAAGTTGTCTTGCTGGAAGAAGCTAGGAGAAGACCTCTCACTCTATGGCTGCCTGAATGCACAAGTTGCTCTCTTTAGTACCCTAAGGAGAACAGTTTCCCTGTCCCTAACTGCATGACCACAAATTGCTCCTAAGAAAGTGACAACCAACAAATTCCCTACAGAATGGGTGAAGGCCATTCTGACTGGTAGGAGAGGACATTCTCCATCCCTGTCCACCACTTATTAAAAATGAAGGACAACAAAAGTACTTGGCAAGGAAGTCTCATCAAATAAGGAATTTGTACTTTGTTCACTATCTAGCCATGGAAATATAGGATTTTACTGTATGGTTTACCTCTTGCCAGTTAACGATTCCAGAGACATCCTAACAGAATGGCCCTTTTGAGGACAGTGGAAAGCAGCAAACAAGGGGCTGTATTACATGAGTGCCCTAAGAAGAAATAAACATACTAAATGAATAGAATAATGTAAGGAAGATACACAGCTGAATCAGTAGCACAGGTTGTCCATACTGAAATAAAACAAATGGAAAAGTAATGAGGGCTCCCAAGAAAATAAAACATAAATAAGATTTTTCTTCAAAAAAAATAATGTTAAGTTCAATGGAGGAACATAAAATCTCATCATCTCTGCTGAGAATAAAATTAGTGTTCTAAAATATGAAATGAAAGAGACTGCTCAAAATACAGGACAAAACCACAAGGGAAATGAGATTATAATAATAAAAATAAGATGTATTTCTGAATAATAGGGATTCTGGATAATAAAACAAAATAAAAAGATATGTTAGGGATTTGTTAATTTAAAAATCATTAAAACAAAACTTCCCTGTGTTTGAATTGACCTTCTAATGGAAAGTGTCACCTAGAAAAAGTTCACCCATCCAGATATTCATCTCCTTTTTGAAAGAACTTTAAAGAACTTCTTATTAGATGTTATCTATTTTTCCCCAGTTTTGAAACTGGTCTGGCCTTCTGATCTGCATTGGCAAGTGAGAAAGTAGCAAACATGATATAGGAAGAGAGTTCAAAAGTCCCTCTTTCAGAACTGGTTGAACTTCTGCCATCCTGTGAATAACTCCAGGCTATTAGGCTAGAAGTGAGAGAACACACCAGGCAGAAAACACCCTCCAAGCTGGGACCCCTGCAGATTAAACTTGTCCTCAAATGAACTGGAATCCGATTGCAGCTACATGAGCAAACCCATCCAAAAGCAGCTGCTGAACTGCCCAACTGAAAACAAGCAAAATTGCTTACCTACAAGTTAAAAAAATAATTTTTCATTTAAGCTACTAAATTTTAGAGTAGTTTGTTTGGTAGCAAAGTCTAACTGATATGTCTCTTTGTTTGTCATATAACATGCCT
This sequence comes from Physeter macrocephalus, assembly GCF_002837175.3. Classification (NCBI taxonomy): domain Eukaryota; kingdom Metazoa; phylum Chordata; class Mammalia; order Artiodactyla; family Physeteridae; genus Physeter; species Physeter macrocephalus. Next base: position 10,349,101 of record NC_041217.1, on the reverse strand, counting down.
TCTTCTATTTCTTTTAACCGAATAATGTAGATCATTTGTCGTCTGTCTCCGGGAAGTTCAAGGTACCCTATCTAAATTCTTACTCATTAGAATCCACTGCTTTTTTTCCTGCTGGTTCTCGCTTATGGTACTATGATCCATTTTTGTTTTGTCTCTTTTTTTTCTGTGAAATTTGTTGTTTTCTTCCTAATTGTAAGTCCATGTTCCTTGAATTTTATCTGTGAATCCTTTGAAGCCTGGATTGAAAAGTCATTCCTCCAAAGAGGATTTGTGTTTGTTTCTTACAGTTGATGGGAAAAATTTGTGGAAAAGATAATTTAAATGAAATTTGAAATTTTTAAGGATCACCGGACGGTGCAAGGCATATCCTCATGCATCCTCCAGGGAGATACATGTTTTGCTTATGTCTTGGCTTCCTCTCTCAGCATTAAAGTTAAGATAGCCACTTTTCTATTGCAAGTTGTACTCATTTCTCCTTCACAATTACACTGAGCATGTTATATTTGAGGAAATCGTATTTATGTGGGGATCTACTATTAGATTTTCCACCTTGTGCAGGCCCTGGGCTTTATTTCTTATCCTCTATAACTCATGTAGTCATCAAAACAGAATTTCATTGTTTCCCAGGTACTATGGACTGAATGTTTGTATCCCCTGAAAATTCATATGTTAAAAACTAAATCACAATGCAATTGTATTTGGAGGCAGGGCCTAGGAGAGGTAATTAGGTCATGAGGTTGGAGCCCTCATGAAGGGAATTAATGTCCACATAAGAAGATGCACTAGAGAGATGACCTATCTCTCGGCCATGTGAGGGTACAGCAAGAAGGCAGCTGTCTATAAGCCAGAAGGCAGTCCCTCTCTAGATAATGGGTCTGCCAGCATCTTAAACTTGGACTTCCCAGCCTCCAAAACTGTGAGAAATAAATGTTGTTTAAGCTACCCAGAATATTGTGTGTTTGGTATAGCAGCCCAAACTGTTTAAGATACCAAGTCAGTAGAAAATCTCTGGTAAAAAAAAATGCCTTGATGTTTGATTACTTCCTAGAGCTCTGACTTTTGCTTTGCTTTGCTTTTAGCCTTTGAAAATTCATTCTTTTGTGAAATAGGAAACTGATTTTAATTTTCTCATAGAAGGGTTGTTCACGGTTTATTTTCTACCGTATTGCCACTAATATCTCTCATATAATCTACTTGGCTACCTAATATATGATAGAAACCATTGATTTCCTTCCATTATCGTTTCCTTCTCATACATTTATATGTGCATCAGGTTTTGTCTTGAATCAGACTGTTAGCATACTTAGTTCATTTAGGTATATTTGTGGTCAGTCAATGTACAAACATATCAGACACCAGTCTTATGGAAGGTTCAGCTGTCCTAAACTTTCAGGCCGTTGACTTGCAATGATGCTTGAAAAGCCAACATTTCTAATCAGTCATTTAATGACTTTTATGTGAGATTCTTCCTAAATATGAGAGAAGAGCAATGAACAGGGAGAAACCGAAGACACACATTAATTTGCCTCACTATTTTGCCTAGGGCTGGCCCTACATGTAACAGTGTATATTTTTCATTAAATAGAATAATAAAAAATCAAATGCAATTAACTGAACTAATATGAAGGGACAAGATAAATGCTATATTCTAATAGAATTCGATTGCTAACAACTTCGAGCCATAGCTGTCTTATTTGTGGACTACAGCAAATAACATTAAGCTTAAGAACCAACTAATGGATGATTAATGTTCCTTATTAAATTAGATGAAGGAAAATAACAATGTTAGTTGTTAGCAAGTCACCAGAGTGGGGAGAAAAAAAAAAGAAATTTTGACAAGGATAATTTTTCTGAAGTTTTATTTTATAAAGATGGTGAATAAATTACCCAGAGAAATGGAATTCTGTTCTACTCTTGACTGTAAATTTTCTTTCTAATTCTAATCTTAAAATACAGTTTATGATTTATGGTTGCTTTTACAAGTGGATAGCAGGCTGCACCTAGGTTATAAACTTGTGTGTATATAGTATACTTCACATTTACAATATCTTTTTCATGATCTCATAGGAAAGCCTTTACAGGTAACTTTGATTAAAGGCAGATTTGTGGAATAGTCTTACCTAAAAGATTATTTCTTCTCTTTATTTAACATTATCTTTTATAGTATTTTTATATAATCTTCTTTCTGACCTTGATCACAAAGCCACACATGGAAAATCAAATTTTCCTTAGTACTGCAATGAGAATCTACTTTTGTGCATCAATTATATGATCAAGCAAAGAATCAAGAGACTGTTCCAGAAGGAGGTTAAAATGTCTTCATGCTTGAATAGTCTCCAGGTTCACAGTACATGAAAGACCTAACAATCCACATTAAATAAAATTAAATGCTATAGGGGCAAGCACTTGAATGGACCCCTCTGTTTTATTCTTCCTCACCAGCCCACTAATCATCTGAAGATTATAAGGAAATGGTACATGGGAAGGGGGATTATCTCTTCTCTATTTAACATGAATATTTACTGACTAAAAAGTTTTTAGATTAATATATACGTATGTATATATATTGTGTTATTATATATGTATATATACACATATACCAATGCATAATACACATATACCAATGCATAATTATCTTTATTGCCTTAAACAGTTTTAAGTATATACATTTATATTCCAGATATATACATATGTAGAGAGAAATGTATGTGTATATATACATTTATGGATGCACACACACAAACATATATATAATCTTCAAAGCTTCATTTATTCCATTCCAAATGTTCTTCATTTCTCAGTGTAGGTCCATGTTTCTAACATTACAAAAATCCTTTTGTATACATAACTTTAACACATCCTGTAGGTTAGATGGTCTGCTGGCAATGAATTCCCTCAAATTTTATTTGTCTGAGAAAGTCTTTACTTTTTCACTTTTGAAGAATATGTTCTCCAGATATAAATTTCTAGGTCGAGAGGGTTTTGCCTTCAGCAATCCATTGTTCCCTTGCTTGCACAGTTTCTGACAAGAAATCTGCTGTCATTTGTATCAGTGTTCATTTGTAAATAAGGTGTCTCCTCTCTCATCCCAGCTATCTTGAAAATTTTCCTTTGTTTTTAGTTCCTGCAGTTTTAATATAATACGACTAAGTGAGATGTGCTTTTGTGGTTGTTTTGTGCTATTTATTCTGCTTGGTGTTCTCTTAGATTCTTGGATCTGAGGTTTGTTGTATGCAACTAATTTTGACCAATATTCAGTCATTTTTTTCTTAATATTTATTATGCTTCATTCTCTTTTTACTTTCTTCCAGTTGCTCATATGTTATACCATTTTATAGTATCCTACAACCCTTAGATGATTTGTTCTTTTCTTACTTTTTTACTCTTTATATCTCTTTTCATTTAAATTTGGGTAATTTCTGCTGGCCTGTCTTCAGATTTACTGCCTCTTTCTTCAGCTTTGTAAAATCTACTGATGAGCATATTGAAAGTATCCATTTCTTATATTGTGTTTTTATATCTAGCACTTCTATTTATTCTTTCACATAGATTCCATCTTTGCTAAAATTTTATCTATCTCATCTTGCATGTTGCCAACCTTTACAATTTAGTCTTTAACACATTAAAGCTAGTTATTTCAAATTTTAAGTCTTCTAACATCTGTATAATACTTGAGTCTGGTTATGAAAGTCTGCCATGTTGTATAGGACAGTAATACTGAAGTAAATGAAATTGTAAGTAGAAAGTCTAAAATAAAAGATGAAATGAAGAACAAAATGTATGGTAAATATGTAAATCTTATGGCTATTGACTGTATGAAAAGTAATAATATTTTTTAGACTTAAAAAGTTATATTTTCTTTTCCTAAATAAAATTTTATAAGATTAGAGATATAAGAGTAAAATATTCTAAAGGATTGGTGTTGGGGGAGGCCATGAAGAGATATTTCTCAATTTAGACCATGATATGTTAAGTAAGCATGCTGTAATTTCTGTTGTAACCTCTAGAAAAGGAACATCTTATGACAATTCCAAACTGATAAGTGAAGAAAAGTAGAAAGAGAAAAAGACATCTGATCTCAAAAAGAGGCAAGAAAACAGAGGTAGAAAATAGAACATGTGAGACAAACGAAAAGTCAAAAATAAGTTGGTAGATATGATGACCAAATAGCTACTTACATTAAACAGAGACAAAAACTCCAGTTAAAAAACATTGTGAAGTTTATTTAAAAAAAAAATAATCCAACTGAGTTCTTCATACAAAGCACCCCTAATTCTTAAGGATAGAGAAAAGTTGAGAGTAAAAGTGAAATACAGCATAATATGAAAGCACTAACCGAAAGAAAATGGGCATAGCTCTATTAAGAGCAAATAATATATTTTTTTTTGTACAAAAAGTACCAGTTATAAAAATAATTTACTTCACAAAATAAGCATTCCAAATGGATAATAAATATATGCAAAAAATCCACATTCAAATCCATGAGTAATCAGGAAAAGGTAAATTGCAACTGCAATTAGAAACCATTTTCCCCTAATCTAGTAGCAAAATTATAAATACTGAAAATGTCAGTAAGAATGTGAAGAAATGGGAAATCTCTTATCCTGCTGGTGAGAATGTAAATTGACACAACTTGTCAGGAAACAATTTTCCTTCACCTTGAAAAGTTGAAGGCTAATTTTATTACTAAAATTGTACAGACCAGCAATTTCATGCCTAGCTGTATGTTGGAGAAAACGCCTTGAAATATGAATCTGGAACTACAATGCCATTAGACTTATTCATATGAATACAAATTAAGAGGGAGGAGATATGGGGATATACGTATATGTATAGCTGATTCACTTTGTTATACAGCAGAAACTAACACACCATTGTAAAGCAATTAAGCTCCAATAATGATGTTAAAAAAAAAAATCTCTCAAAAACAACATTACAGAAAATGCAATGATTTTAGAGGATATCCTTTATAACAGCAGTCCCCAACCTTAAAAAAAAAAAAAAAAAAAAAAAAACAAGCCAAATGTGCACCCATGGTGGTATAAACAGATAATTGGTGATTTACATATCTAATAAAATACTATAGAGAAATAAAAGTGGACAAGCAATAATTATACTCTAAATTGACATTTCTCAATTTGTGGTCTAGGAACTTCTGGAGATTCCTGAGATCTTTTCAGGGTGTCCACAAGAAACAAGAGAACTATTTTTTTAATAATACTAAGAATAATTTTAGCCTTCTTCCACTCTTATATTCTAGTGAATATATGGTAGAATTTTTTAAAAGCTACATGGCACATGATTATATCATAGCTTTCATGTCTAATGGCATGTGTGCTTTTTTTCATTTGTATGTTTCTCTTAAGTTTTTCAGATTTTACTTTCAATATGATAAATTGTCAAGAAAAAAAACTAATACCTAAGAATTTTATATCTAAATTATGATCATTCTACTGACTGCCATGGGACCTCTGAGTGATGTTTCCACCACTTGCGACTCAAAGATTTCCTCTTAAAATGAGAAAGGTCAAACCAGCAAAATGTAACACTCTAAACGTCAAGTTGATCATTAGCTTAGCTCAGCCAAACTACTCAACTACAGAGAACTGGGGGGAATAAGTCAAATTAATTTTCTCTAAAAGTGTTTATTTCTAGCAACTAAGACATTCTTAACTTATGGAACACAAGCAGCATTAAATTTTTCAAATAGCATGAATAAGCTGGGTTCATCAAAGGTATGTTTCACTCTGTGAATATTGTTAGGGCTCCAACCTAATAACACATTCAAATTAAATTTCAGTGAAGTCTGCTAGTTTGAAAATTAACAAGTATGTTTTTCACATACCTGCTCACTCTTCCCTATGCTGGTTGTTCAGTCCATGAGCCCATGACATTTCTTAGTTAAAATATCTGGCATGCTTATGGAGTTTTCATTTTATTATAGATAAAAAGAGAGAAAGAAACTTCTGCTGTGTTGCTTAGTTGAAGGCAGAGGATTTAAAAGTGGGTACAGACAGATATAAATAATATATTTTAAACTTAAGATTTTTTTGTGTGATAAGCATGCTTACAATTTCCAAATTTTCTTTTTAAATAGTGTAAATCAGTATACATTTTATCACATTATTTAAATTATATTCTTGCGTCTTAGAACAGGTTCATGACAATTATGATATCAAATTAATTAAGATAATGTTTGTGAAAGAATTTAGCACAGTGCCTGCCACTTACAGGTGCTCAAAATTTTCTGTAGAATTGAATATTAAATTCATGATTTGTAAGCCAAGAAATTATAAGGTACATTTTATTCAATATTGTTAAGATTTTATATCTGTATTTACCTATTTATCCTGATACAGGACATGAGGTCTCTGGATCAAAACACAGACTATTATACATAGAGCATCTTACTGCCAGTTCCCTGAACTCCAGTCACCATGGGATATGTAATAAAGGCTGGATGTTACTGTGTATATGCATTGGTTACACTATAGGAGAGGAATCCCAAAATTATGATATTCAAAGCTTAATTAGAGATGCTGTCACTTCTGCTTTTCCTTTTTTCCAGAGAGAAAGGGACATTAGCTCTAGAATATAAACAAAACTTCTGGAGAAAAGATGGATGGTTCCTAGGTTTTCATTACTCTTAAGGTAGTTTTGTTAGAGATAATAATTTAAATCTCTCTAGAGATATTCACTATCTGTTACTTCCAAGGCATGTTTGATTTTTAGTCATCTTCTAGGCATTTACTTTGTTCAGTAAGCCTTAATTATGCAGAAATGTGAAAATATTCACAGACCATTATCTCCTCCCAAAAAATATATTATAAAATATTAGAAATGCTTAATTGTATTAATGAAGTTAGATCTCTGGGGCATTATTGTGTAATTCATGGTAATTACAAACATTTTATATTCTAGAAAAAGAAGAAAGACTTGATTTAACCCCATCATTCATATGAGAAAATGAGGTCCAGAGATTCATAAGAACACATCTTGAATAGTCTGTTAGATACTTACAAGGAAAATCTGTATGAATAAAGTAAATACAGGGTTTTGCATTTCCACAATTACCAATACCAAAAGTATATACTGAGTTGACATTTAAAACGTATGTTAATCAATATTATTTTATTTCAGAAAGATCTCCTCCTCCAGAGTTTAATGGCTAATATGAATATAGTGAAATTCACCATAATTATTGTCTATGTGGGCCAGTATATGCAATATATGTGTTAGTATTTTTCATATGAAAGAAAACATTGCTGTAAAGAGAATTTCCATGTACTGGATTATATTCTTGATTGATAACCTGTCTAAGATGAGCATTTTACACCAATGTATATCAATAGAAGCACAAAATGTAACATAGGTTTCTTTGTCTTTAAGACTAGAAAAAAATTTTGACCAAATGTATTTTGTTAAGAATTTAAGATTCTTTACATTTAATAGAATAATGTTTTAACGTTATGTCTTTTCATTTAGCACTTTATTTGAATATTATATTCCCATAGTTTCAAGCTATCTATATAATGTATATTTACAACTATAATAAAATAATATTTAATGCTATTTAAACCTTAAAAATCCAGAAATTTCTTCTACATCATCATAAATGATCAATTAATATACAACATATTCTTAGTGTTGAAGGACTATTCTTGTTATTTATTTATATTTAATATATGACATGAACAAATATTTGATTAATCAGAATATCTAAATTCCTGATAAAAGCATATAATAAAAGTGAAAGAGAAATAACATAAAAAAACACATTCTAATCTTTAACTTTAGCAGGGTGGTTAAATTTTAATTATAGGGAGATAAACCCTTATGATAAAAAGTGATACTTTATTTAATTTTGCCAATGTGCTTAGAATTTCATCAACTTGCTCTCTATTATTTCAGTATACTTCTTTAATCTTCTCTGTATTTTATTTTTTGTAATGAGCTTTTGGTACTTATCTATCACAATGGCGGTGGGTGTCTTAATCCCTATTAGTCTGGTTCTATCTGCTATTTTCCATAGGACATAACAATGTATCCTCCTGAGATATATTCTCCAAGTGTTTCTTTTATCTCTTAAACCTGTGGGGATTTTGTGGGAGGCAGTTTAATTCTATCATTCCCATAAAATCACAGAGCTTCCATCCCTTAGGTTAAATATCAAGTTAATCATTAAAAGGATAAAGACAAAGCACTCAGGCTTACTAGAGCCAGTGCATAAATAAATGTGAAGAACTTAAATGAAAAACCCCTCAGGTACTTGGGATATTAGGAAGTATTTAACAGTAAAAACCTATTAGCAACATTGAAAAGTTCTTTAGAACAGCAGGGTAGCCTATCGTAGTCACTCAACTGAAAATTGTTCTCCACCAGCCAAAGCCAAATTAACCTAGAAAAACTGTTCCCACAGCCAGTGCAGTATCTTAGGGAATAAGAGAGGAGACAGAGAAAAGGACTATTCTTTTTTTTTTTTTTTTTTTTTTTATTTGTGGTACGTGGGCCTCTCACTGTTGTGGCCTCTCCCATTGCGGAGCACAGGGTCCGGACGCGCAGGCTGAGCGGCCATGGCTCACGGGCCCAGCCGCTCCGCGGCACGTGGGATCTTCCCGGACCGGGGCACGAACCCGCGTCCCCTGCATCGGCAGGCGGACTCTCAACCACTGCGCCACCAGGGAAGCCCGGGACTATTTTTAAAGAGTTGCAACAGATACTTTACAAGTTATGGCTTGGAGAAGAGGTATACCTTCTTACATGTCAACATTTATGTGAATTTGTGCAGTGGCAGTAGACACAGAAATAACTACAGCAGTAGACCTTTTTAAAATACCATACACAGAACGACCTCCTCCTTAGAGTTCTGATTCAGTAGGTACAGAATGAGGCATAATTTATTTCTTTTAAGTAAGTAATTTGCATGTAGCAACTCGTTTAATAATTACAGCATCCCTAAAAGGTAGGTATTATTTTTATTTTATCCATTGTAGAGATGAGAAAACAGGCATAAGTACCATTTCTTGGGTCACACAATGAGAAGTAGAAAAGATATTTAGAATGCCCTCATACTCCAAAGCAAAGCAGATTCAGGATAAAGTATACTGTAAGTATGACACCATAGTTAAATATCTTAGATCACGATGAAGCAAGAAAGAATTAATTAAAAATAAATAGCCATTCAAAAACCCAACAAGGACCCCCTTCACCACCAATACCCTAACTAATTGAGGAGAAACTGGAGCCAGAAGCAACGTGAAATAAGGAGACACTAAAAGCAGGCTTTCCTTTTTTTTTTTTTTCTTTCTTTCATTTTTTTGGCTGCACTGTGCAGCATGTGGGATCTTAGTGCCCTGACCAGGGATCAAACCCGCTCTCCCTGCATGGGAATGCAGAGTCTTCACCACTGGACCTACAGGGAAGTCCCAGCAGGGTTTCCTTTAAAACAAAGGCTGGTATCAAACAAAGCTTCTCAGAATATTTTTTTAAAAATTATATTTTCAGAAATATTTCAGAAATATAATACTTATAAGTGAGTTCACAGATCGTGAAGGAAAGAAAATTTCAAGGTGTGAAAAAGATGTATTAGCCAAGTAGAATTCAAATAAATCTTGTGGAGCGATATTAATCAGAATGTATAAACTATAAACTAAAAAAACAGTGTTAGAAATAATATTACCAAATTATGATACAACTCCTCAGGAAAAATTTATAATTCTTACCTGATATGCATCTAAGAAGGCAGCCTCAAAATATATTAAGCAAAAAATAAAACTAAAGGAAAAGTTTAGTAATATAATAGTATAGCAGGAGATTTCAACATAATTTATCAATAAGTTATTTGGAAAATATTGATATTTATAGATTCTTAAATTTAAAAATTGGAGAATCCATATCCTTATGTGCATAGAGAATGTACAAAGACATAAAGCTTCTCCCCAAATCAGATACTTGTTACCCCAAAGAATATATTCTTACACCACTATGCAATGACAATAAATAAAAATAAATTTATCAAACATCACCACAGAGTTCTAAATAATTCATTTATCAAAGAAGGATTTTGTGGGAATTAAAAAATAATCTATAACATAGCTTGATCAATTCATATTTGATACAGTAAAGGTGGTATTTCAGAGTATTATAGTCTTAAATGTTTATACTGGAAGAGAAGACAAGATGGAGATAAGCATTTAAATTATGATATCAGAAAATAAGTCACATATCCCTCTCCCCAAAAACTTTGATACCATGTTCTATCATTCTAATCATAATCTTTCATGTATAACCAACCCCCTTGCCCCTTTTAAAAATATTTTTCTGAACAAAGCCCAAATCTTGCTAGATGAAACTCTCTATTCTGTGCCTGCATGCACGCAGATGTGAGGCAAAACCATAACTGTATTGACTGGATCTGTGTTAAATTCAAAGCCCCATCTTCGAGCATTACTTTAATAGTACAGTATCAAATCATGAACTATTTTCTAATTAATCAAAAAAACAGAAGCTTTCAGGTGAGAACAAATGATATCACCACCAAATCTACCCACATACTTTTACACATACCTATGGACTCTGCCTTCTCTTCCAATATTGTGTGAATAGTGCATTTCTTACCTGATGTGTGAAACCTGCCACTTATGCACTAGGTTCTGTCTTCTCTCACTCAATCAATTATACCAGAAATTATCCCTTCTTCTCCTTCATCAAAATAGAGTTTCTGGTATTGATTAGTCTCACAATAAATACATTTTAAATTAAATGATTGGAATTTTATTGGCAATGATACATAGTTAATAAAATGGATCAGAAAATACTGACATTTATTGCTAAGTTTTCAATGTCTGTTGAAATAATTCAGTGCCTGTGCTGAAACCTGTAATATTGAGGTTTTAAAGTTAAAATATATTATTTTAATATGAATAACAAAGGCTCAAAAAATATATCCTTCTGTGCTGAAACCTGTAATATTGAGGTTTTAAAGTCAAAAAATATTACCTTAATATGAATAACAAAGGCTCAAAAATTATATATATCCTAATTTAAGATAAGATGAATTGATGCAGTGGAATGCTGACTTTGTTTGAGAATTTTTTTTCCTGAGGCTGTCCCATCATCTCATTTTAATAATGAATTGATGCAGTGGAATGCTGACTTTGTTTGAGAATTTTTTTCCTGAGGCTGTCCCATCATCTCATTTTAATATCATAGCAGGCAATCAATGTGTTGTCTCCATGTTAATAGACATTAAACTTGTCTCACTTCCAGAATGCATGCATAAGGCTTTACGATCTGGGATTTATTGAGAAAACTGCAATAAAAGTATTGATGTCCCCATCAGTTTGGGTCTCAGTCTATAATTAATAGCTTGTTTCCTTTCATTTCAACGGAGACAATCAAGTTCTAAGCTAATTAAGTAGAGGTAAGCCATAAATTGCAGTTTAAAGAGAGAAAGTCTGGTTTTGAAACAAAAGGCATTCAGAAGTTTTGGAAAGAAAATACATTCACAATCCTTGATTTGACATTTGGAAATGTTTCTCTTAAAAACGTGAAATACATGGCTTACTTTCTGAAACTAATATTATGCACTAGAAACCATAATTCATCTTCACTCAAAAGAGCCATTCATTAGCTGATGTACTCTCAAGAGTATCAGAACCAGTAGTTTTGATGATTTTTTCACTACAGATAATTTTGTGGTTTCATTGGCAATGTTTTAGTTTCATGGCTGAGAAAACCTAGTGTTCTGTCATAAAGTTATGTCTATTATGATCACAATTGATGATTCTTAATAAAGATTCAAAATTTTCACTGCTATTATTTAATGTGCTATGTTGTTTTTGTATTTCCTCTAAACTTAATAAAAGATAATTGATTTTAATTAATAACAACATTTAGCAATTAAACTGGCAGTAGTCTAGCTTATAAACACTCTGGAGACTCAGCTTGTTCCATCTTAAAGCAGCAATTTCCGTTTTTCCCCATACAACACAGTGAGTGATTATACCACCCCAACACACAAAAAGTAGTTTGGCTATAACAGCCCACTTAAATAAATAAAAATATTTGAGGCAATGTGTACTGAATGCTACTTACTACTCAGCTCCCACAACCTAGGCATGTTGCTGACCCTCCTAACTCCACCAGGCAAGACTTACTGCTTTAAAAAATAAGAAAATAAAAATTAGAAAGTTGTGCAAATCTTCATAAAACAAATACTTTCTAGAAAGTTTTTGCTTTCTCCGTTCAGAGATCTTAAAATATTTATCGTAGTCATATATTATGTTCCTTGTCATCATTACTATAAGTAACAACGCTTCATTTCCATAGTTATGTTTATGTTCAAATATCCCATAGCCTCATTATGTTAAGAATATTAAATTTATCAGTCACTCTAACAAATTGAAACTAAGTCAGCTATACCGAGAGATTCCCTTCTAGCCATCAATATAACCTACGGGCACTATATAAAAAATAGATAACCAGTAAGGACCTACTGTATAGCACAGGGAACTCTACTCAACTCTCTGTAATAACCTATATGGGTAAAGAATCTGAAAGAGAATGAATATATGTATAACTGAATCACTTTTCTGTACAACTGAAACCAACACAACACTGTAAATCAACTGTAGTCCAATAAAATTTATATACATAGCTTACACACTACAATTGGCTCAGGAGGGATCCAGTGACCAGGTGAGTTCTTACTAGCGCCATCTTTCACTATGGAATTTATGCCAGAACAGACAGTAAATTATACAGTCAGCCTGGGTCTATACACAACTTCAGGCTTCTCTCTACCTTGTTTTTTTTGAAAGCCCTGGAGGATAGAGCAGAACTGGTGATCACTGTCTCACAGAAAACAATCTTACCCTCACCTTAAACTGTACTTCTCTTTCCCCAAGTTGCCATTCTCAGCGTTGCTCTTGACCATCTTGCTCTCCTGTCTCTACAGATGCACCTGATCTCACCTGCACCCAGGAACACGCTGCTAATATTCTCGATCAGTAGACCACATGGGCTTACAGACCATCAGGATCTTGATGCTCATAGGAAGCTTACCCTCCTACCACAGCTTCTTCCACATGCTCCTAGAGCACTGCTCCACTCATGAATTATGTGGACCCAACTTACCTATCTTCAGATCATCAGGGCTTAACTCCTTCCTATTCTTAAGAAAATATCTCTTCTGTGACCCTGGGTTTTTGCAGTGGGTGCCAATGCAGTTCCAAAACTAATTGCTCACCTGGCTGCTCTTTGGATTTCATAAAGGAAACCCTTTTAGGTAATAAAGATGTTCACAGAAGGCTCAGTCCAAGCACAGGTTAATGTCATTTCCTGAGTCATTGCTTCTTTCCAGCATATAAACCCAATTGCTGAGTCTTCCTTGTAGGTCCAAACTACTTTCTCTATAGTGATTTTTAAAATTTTCAACAGAGGCTTTTAGTTTATCCTGAATTTTACATTTCTCTGATATCATTTTTAAGTTTGGTAGACAAATCATTGGTGCAAAGTTTGTATTTCTTTCACTCTTTTATGAGATTATTGGCCTCAATGATATTTAAGAGATATGTTTTAAATAACATTGGAACTGTTCTTTGTTGCTTTCTTTGTTTGTGTTTGCTCTATATTGCTAGTCTGGTTTCCCAATTTAGTCTGTAAGAAAAAAAAGAAAGAAAAGAAAAAGAACAGGGCTAGAAATACCTGCCTTGCATCTGCTGAATACACTTGTGATTATTTAAATACACATACCTTCAAAAACACACACACACACACACACACACACGCACCCTAGTAACACTTTCTATTGCAATTATTAAGCCTGATGGTGTGCTAGTGATATGAGATAATAGTTCATTGTTCTTCTAATCCTCTTGGCAGGATTAGTACACCATTTTTGAAATCTCTACCTAGCAAATGTAAATGCAGGTGCTGCTGTAGGTAGCCTGGTTTGCACTTACTTGGTCAGCATTATAATAATCATATGGGTTAATGAAAGAGGAAGTAATACAGTTAGGGAGCTTGAATTTGGACTTTATTTGGGGTTAGTGCATTAAGCATCCACAAAATTGGATGGCAGATGTGATCTGGTTATAAACTTGTTACAACATTAACCAATAGAATTTATTTAAATGATATTTTGGCCAAGTTGGTATCCTTTTCCTCACTACACAGTTACTATAAAAGATTCATTTTTATTTCAGTATGGCAGCTTTCCATTTAAAAAACAAGTCTTTGTATGGGAATATATGTATATGTATAACTGATTCACTTTGTTATAAAGCAGAAACTAACACACCATTGTAAAGCAATTATACTCCAATAAAGATGTTAAAAAACAAAAAAAGTCTAATATATTGTTTACTTTTTTACTCTCATTCTATCACACATGTTGTGTGTAGTTTTCCAAAGCCTACAAACTGTGTGATGAAGAAACAATGTAGATGCAGAAGGAGATATGAGCATCCAACTCTCTTCTCTTCACACACACACACACACACACACACACACACACACACACACACCCTTACGTATTTGTTTACAGATGGCCAGTCTAATTGTATATATTGCAGTAATCTTAATAAACTGCAGAAGTATAAATTAAATTCTGAACTCTAATTTTTCCTTGTTATGTAGTTAGAAATATTTTGTTAATTTGAGGGAAAAATGATGTGATAGGAAAAGGGCTGAGAATTAAATTAAGGTCTTAGACTACATGGCTTGTATTTTTAGCCTGGATGCTTTGTATAAATTTGCCGTTATCTCATGGGATACTGTTTATTTTCCTTTTCTAATCCATCCTAATTTTGTAAATTGTCTTAATTTTTCTATAAAATAGGAAATAGTTATTTTCATAGACAAGTCCATTGTTAGAATCACACTGAGTTTCTGAACTGTCATTTTAAACAACCAAGAAATATTTTTTATCCATTTGATACTCTGTAAGCCATTTTCAAATATACTTAAACTACTCCTGATCATTTTCTGCCCTATTGGTTGTTAACCATAATCATTTGTACAGATATTGCCAATTGCCTGAACCTAACGGAACAGACAATACTACACAGGGTTTTGCTGTTGTCAATTATATTTTTGTTTTCTCTACAAAGCTTTCATGCTACTTTTTAATGTTAACCTGGTAAACAAACTACATATATATATATATATATATATATATATATTTTTTTTTTTTTTTTCCCCTCAATGACCTGAAACTTAGTGACTAACCTCAATTTTTTTTTTTTTTTTTTTTGTGGTACGCGGACTTCTCACTGTTGTGGCCTCTCCCGTTGCGGAGCACAGGCTCCGGACGCGCAGGCTCAGCGGCCACGGCTCACGGGCCCAGCCGCTCCGCGGCATGTGGGATTCTCCCAGACCGGGGCGCGAACCCGGTTCCCCTGCATCGGCAGGCGGATTCTCAACCACTGCGCCACCAGGGAAGCCCGTCTAACCTCAATTTTACAACACATATTCAGCAGGAAAATTTCTAGGCAGTAGTCCGTTGCTTGTCATTAGATTTAAAATTTGTAAACTTTTCTCCAGTTTACTTTTCTGTTCTTTTGAGAACTAGAATGGAATTTGCTTGAAAAGATATCATGGAGCTGAGACATGATTTTTCAGGAGACCTCTCTGTACAAACCTGAAAATCTTTCATAGGCAAATGCTGTTCTTTCTCTTTATTTTTCTTCCAATTTGGGCATACAGTAAATTGAATATCTGTCCAAAAGTGACTATTGCCCTTTGCTTTTCTACTGCTTTTGATGTGGTGGTTATCTCATTGGCTCTCTTTCTATCTAGACATACTTTTCTAACTCACTCAAAATGTCTGCATGTGAGCTTCTTTTCTCTAAGTGGTTACCATGTAGACCAAGTGTCACAAAGTAAAATCCCTAAGGGGCCAAGAGGTTAACAAAAATATTTACTATAAAGTGGGCATATATAGGAAAAGTTTACACTAAAAATAGAATCCAATGTTCTTATTTTTGCTAAACTATATTTTAATATTTAGTATAATAAAATCATATATGATACTGGATAAAAATAGTTACTTGTAAATTCCTAACTTTGACATATTATTTTTTTTCTTTCGGAACAAATTTTTGATAATATTTTTATATTTATGAGAAGATATTAAAATGTTCAAATTATTTTTGTCCTTAAATATCCTTTATTTTATGTATCTGTTCTCTTCTAAATGAAATGTAGTACTCTCTTGTTATAATTGTATATATATAAATACTTATTTGCACTTCTAGAATAAATAGGTACATAGAGGTTCATGCCCATTTTAAAATACCATTTATAATAGTATTAAAATATGAAATACTTAGGGAAAATTTGACAAATGATGCACAAATTTTGCATACTAAACTATAAAACATGGCTAAAAGAAATACAAGAATACCTAAACAAAAAGGTAGGTATATTTTGCTTATGAATTGGAAGAATAAGTATTTTTAATTTGTCAGTTCCCAATCAATCACAATACAGATTCATCATTACATCAATCTTGAAAGAGAATAATGTTGGAGGACTTACAATACATGATTTCCAGGTAATTAAGACAGCGTGATATTATTAAGGCAGACAAATTGATCAGTGGAACAGAGAAGAGAGTGAATAAGTAGATCCCCACCAATATGGTCAATTCATTCTCATAAATGATAATCTTTTCATCAAATAGTGCAGGAAAAGTGGGTAGCAATATGTAAAAATAAATAAATAAACCTCATCACTTAGCACACACCATACAGAAAAATTCACATGAAATGATCATAGACCTAAATAGCTAAAACTATAAAATATCTGGATGGAAAATAGGAAAAAAATCTTAGTGGTCTTTGGTTTGGCAAAGATTTCTTAATACAAAATAAAAGTTTTAAAAGTAAAACAAGAAAGTAATAAATTGAACTTCCTCAAATTAAAAACCTCTGTTCTTCAAAAAGCACTGTTAAATGGAAAGGTGATCCACAGGTTTTACCTAATATAGAGATAGATATATTTTAATAAATATTTGTTTATAAAATATATACAATTTTGTAAACATACATTATGTATATATATATATTTACATTATGTTTACATATATGGTCTCCCACAAAGAAAACAAATAACCAACTTCAAAAATTGGAAAACATTTGAACAACAACAAAGGAAACATTTGGATAGCAAAATATCACATGAATAAGTTCTCAACATCAGTTATTTAGGAAGTAGAAAATGCAAATTAAGACCACAGTGAAACTCCATGATAAATCAACTAGAATAGCTAAAATTAAAATAATACTAACTGTTGGCAGGAATGCGGAGCAACTGTAACGTTCATATACTAGAGGTGAATGTAAAATGGTACAACTACTTTGGAGAAAAGAGTTTGGCAATTTCTTAAAAAAGTTTAAGATATATCAATCATAGGATCCAGATAGTCTCCTACTATTTACAAAAGATAAATAAAAACATACATCTACACAAAAACTTGTAAACAAGTTTTAATACCAGCAGTATTTGCCATAACTAAAACCTAGAAACAACCCCAATGTCCATCAATAGGTGAAAGCATTAAAAAAATTGTGGTAAATTCTTATAATGAGATATAGTAAAAAAAAAAAAAATTAAAAAAAAAGGAATGTACTGCTGATACATACAACATAGATTGAGCTAAAAAGAATTATGCTGAGTGAAGGAAGCCAGACTTCCACCCCATCAAAAAAAAAAAAAATCCAATTACCTAGTATATAGTTTCATTATATAAAGTCTGAGAAATGAAAACTAATCTATAGTGACAGAAATTTGATAAGTTTGCCTGGGACAGGGAGAGTCAGGAGGGAGAAATTACAAAGGGTCAGGAAGAAACTTTTAGAGGTGATGAATGTACTCATTTCCTTGATGAGGTTATGGCTTTGGGACTGTATACGTATGTCAGAACTTACCAAATAGTATACTTTAATCATGTGCAGTTTATTTAATGTCAATTATACTTCAGTAAAGCTGTAAAAAATATATAGATTTACAGGCCAGTATTAGTAGTCATGTCTTTGCCCTACTTTTATATTTCTGGATTTTATTAATTGAAAAAAAAAAAAAACTACCCAGTACTAGGCAGTTTTCCTTAAAAATTACAGGTTTCATTAATCACTAAACATATTGTCAGTCTTGATTTATTTAAATTTTGTCCTAGATAACACATCTTTGATGAAAAGAAAAACTTTTAATCAATTAAAATACAATTTATAGGAGTTTTTTATTATAGCTACATTACAGTAAGGTAATAACAGAATTCTAATTGCACTCTAAGCTGCCACTTGATTTATTGAAAACTTATACAATAAAACTAATGTAAACATGATTAAATAAAAGCCTTTCCATAATTAAAGTGTAAGTTTTTATTTAGTTTATCTGAAAGCACAATAATGAAGAGATACAATTTAAAATCATACAAGTGTTTTTCAAATGATTTGGGCTATAACTATCATTGATTCCCCAAAGAAAAATATTTAGAAATGCCAACCAAATATCACACTATTAATATTTTGAGATGCTACATTAATAATCTTTATGTTTCAGAAATTATTTTTCAAAGAAAATTAGACCTAAGGAGGTCACTCATTACTACTGAAGAGTTTATCAATTCCACTGCCAGCAGACAGTATGGTTTAGAGACTCTAGTTTTGAAATCAAGCAAATCTTAGTTGAAGTCCAGACTTAAGACTTTCTATATATATATAAATATATATATATTCTAGCAAGTTATTTAATCTTGATTTTTTCCTTCAATAATAAAGGGAACTTTTCGAAATGACATTAGTGAATATCAAACTGAAAAGTCTATGTCAAGTACCACCACATGATAAAATTCAAAGTGCCAGCTAATAATATTAAAACATTTTTAAATACACATTTGTAAAATATCAAAACTGTCTGTTAGTAAAAAAAAAATTGTGAAAAGGGCAAAGTTCATCTTTAATGTTTCTTCAAACTACCATTTGTTTAATTTCATTACCTTGGTTACTGATTTTTTCACACTGTGATGGCCTCTCTCATGGGGAGGGAAACACAACTTCCTTAAATTCTTCAAAGTATATTAACTCTGTGTCTCATTTGATGATCATAGTGTGTGTGCTGTTTATTCCTGTAACCTTCAAACGTAAAACATATGCTTTTTAATACTTATTTGCTGTAAAGTGATGACTTATGCTTAAGGGGTGGTTTTATCAAAAAAGATAAGGAATTTAGGCCAAGACGTGTGATGCGTACTTTTAAGCAAATTAGCCTCTTGCATCTATCAAGTTATTGGGGGTATAACCTAACCCATCAGATATGCAAGTACAGTCTCTGTAAAAAACAGATATATCTAAGGAGTACATACTGACAAAATAAAAACAGAAAAGGAGACTATGAATATAAAATATTCAAATTACAATCACGATCTTATTTCTGAAGTGCTTTCTTGGAAAATTCTGTTTTACAATTCTAAATTCAACTTAAGACCTTGAAAGAATTTAACAGCAACAGCAACAACAAAGGAACCCCATCCTAAGTTGCTACTTCATGTAGGTATAGCAATTGGAAAACCAAGATATATGCAGGAAAATAAGAGGAAAACACAAGATTTGCATTTGAAGAGGGAAGATAACATTTGTGTATTTTAATTCAAAATATCACTTTGCTGTCTATTAAAATGAACAAATACATACTGTAAAACTAGTTAAATGTAGCCCTACTTTTTTAATGGCTGACTTTAGTTTATGGAAATAAATGGACTTCTCAGTGCTACAAGGCATACATAAAAGTATTAATTTAGAATCCCACTATTTGTAACATAGCTTATTATATATTATATTATGTTCAGCTAACTATGAAATTGCAATTTTACTGACACATGCAACTCATGCAATGAACAGAAGGTATTTTTATTATGATTTAATCATCTTTCTTTAATCAAAGAAAAGCCCCAGTATCCAGATGTGTTGTCTTCTTCATCTACAAAAGCTTAAACTGTATACTTTGGGCTCCAATCCTACATGATTTCCTATTAAGATGTTGTTAGAGTTTAAACAATATTTAATCAGAAAATTTGTAATTCTGCTAAAAAGAAGTTCTAGCAAAATTACTTAAAACCAATATATACATGAATAGAAACAAAACATGTTCACATTTCTTGTTTTGTTCAACCTGTCTCTTCCATGGTTGTATACATATAAGAGAATGCGTTGCAGAAAATTAAAGTCCCACAAAAGTTAATAGGAGAATGAAAGAACACAAATATTGATGAACCATTAAAAAGTTGCTTTTTTGTTATAGATTTTTAACAAAATGTTCAGCGTATCAAGTCAATTATTCCCCTGCTATAACTTCAGGTAGGCATTATTAATAATTCGTCTTGTTCATATAAACACATACCAACATCTATACATACATATTCCCTTTTTAATTAAAAATATAGTAGGCATATTTTCCAGATCATTTATCTCATTAGATTTAATAATCTATGACAATGTTATTATATAATTTATTTGAAGATATGATCTTATGTCCAGAGTTTTGCCACTACAATGCTATCACATTCCTTTTGACACGTTTATATATTTGTTTTGTTTGTTCCTTTCTGTTTGTTTGTTTGTTTGATTTTTAAGATTGACTAGTTAGGGTAAGGCTACAATAAGTTGCTATAAGAACTGAGCTACAACACATTAGTGGCTTAAACGAATTGTTAATTTCTCACTCGTTTAATGGTAGTAGGTTGGTGAACAAAACAGAGGGCAACCTCCTCCCTCAGGGACCCAGGGTGACTAAATTTCAGCCATTTTCTACAAATGTATTCCAGTTTCCCTGGGAATATCTTCTATTACAAACTAACCAGAAGGTGAAAGGGCATTGGTGATCACCTGTAGGAGACAGATATTTACAATTTAGGCCTGAAGTAGCATATATAGGGGTTCAGAATGGGCCTCCCCAAAATGTGTCACTTTTGCATGAGGATTATTTTGAGCTAAAGGCAATCAGGATTCTGCAGGTTCAAGTGAAACCACTGCCCTTCGCTTAACTACCTAGACTATTTTAAATTGGAGATTTTTGCCAGAAAAGAGATATTGCCGGAGATAAATTTTATCTAAGTAGGCCCATCTATCTGGCAGGGCAAATACCTAATTACTAAGCACCTTCTCTTCTTATTGTCCTATGAATGACCCTCCCGGCCTTGGAAGCCCCAGGGGTCTATCCCATTTCTTAGCTCAGGATGGTATATACACCTTATTTTACCCTTCTCTCTTTGAACTTTTCATGTATTTGGGGTCTCTGACCTTCTCATGTATGTGGGGTTTAAAATTAAATTTGATTTTCTCTGTTAATCTGTCTCATGTCAATTTAATTCTTAAACCAGCCAGAAGAACCTAGAAGGGTAGAGGAAAGTTTTCTTACCTCTCAATACACACATCCTTCCAGAGCTAGACCTCAGTCATATGAACACCTCTGAAACAGAGCAGGACCCTATGGTCCTTCCCCCTCCCACTCCGCCCCATGTCCTCCACCTGCCTTTTGTTGTAAAAAACTTTAGCCAAAGAAGAAGTTTAATCAGAGAAGTGAGAAAACGCAGAAACAAAGGAAAACAATCACACAGGATGGAACAATAATAGTTTAGTCAGTAAGCAAAGTCAAGGACCTTTAGTTCCTTCTCAAGGGCTATAGATAATATTCTGAGCCACATCCTGTGGGCTGTCTTGTAGATACTGAAACCCACACCACGTGGAAGAAGTTAACTACATGATGACCAGACTTATGTCGTCATGACATAAGCTGCCACGATTCCGAGAAGTGGCCTCAAGGAGATGGGAACAAGCCGACCCTGGAACTGAAGGTTAACTGTACTTAAAACAGTCACGATGACACTGATCAGACCACTGCTGACCAATTTCAAGATGACTGTCGGAGCTGACTGAGCTGTTTCTGCATGTAGCCCCCTCCTCTGTCTATAAAAGCTCTTGCCCACTGATTGGTGGTGGAGATGGGGGGAGTCGGCTTTTGCACAGGACTCTGCCCTATACTAGCAAGGGGACAGGGACAGAGTCTTTGTCAGAGACTCTGAACAACTTTAAACTATGGAACAAAAAAAACATAAATTTTTGTGGAGTGTTTTATACAAAGTTTAATAGATAATTGTGGATATATTCCAAAAAGTTTGAAATACATCCCATTCCCACCGGCAGTGTATAAAAGTACCTTTTCCCTTATATTTTCATTAATACCGATATTGTCAGTAGTTTAAATTTTTGTCAAATATATTGAGTAAAAGATGTTATACTTTTGTTTTATTTTGCATTTTCAGTCTACTAGTAAGTTTGTGTATATCTCATTTTTAAAGGACATTTACACTTCTTATTCTAAAATTCATTTTCATACCCTTTGCCTAATTTTCTAATTTTTATATTCGTATTTTTTCTCAATTTTTTGCTTGAAAAAAGTTGTAAATTGGAAACATTCATCCATTTCCAGTCAAATGGGATGCAAATACTTTAAGCGTATTGTTGACATTTACTTCATTTCATTTTAATTAGAGATTCCATATTTCTGAAATATTAATCATATAAATTTATCAGGTTGAAAATAATCATTGAAAATGTAATGCCAATTGAATTATTAATCCACTGCACTAATATGTCCTCCTGCTAGGAATTTTGTCAGGAGATGAGTAATTTTGTTCTTGCAAGTTCAGGGCTTTCTGAGCAAAGAACACTGGTACAAGGATGATTAAACCATAGCATGGCTTTGAAGTTAGACAGTGAGTTTTCCCAGAGCCATTTGCTCCAATTCAAAAGGTAATCGAGGTTAGAGGCATCTTTCTAATCCCCCTGGTGCTAATTGCTTACATTTCAGGGTGGAAAACTTCCTCTCCTTCCCCAAGGGAGTGTTTGTTTACAGTCCAGAAGGAAAAAAACAAGATTTCTCTATCTTCAGAGGGGAGGATGGACATGTGTGCCAGCAGCTTCTAGGAGAACTCTGAGTTTCACAATTCCAGAGCCCTTCTCCTCTGGTGCAGACCCCTCTGTGCGTGCAGGGGTCATCTGGCGGTCATCAAACCACATTGTGGGGATTTGGATTTGGGGCTTGGGGGACTGCCTCAACCTTCTCTGTTAATAACAGGGCTTTGCTCTGATCTAGAGGGGTGTGTGTGTGTGTGTGTGTGTGTGAGAGAGAGAGACAGAGAGAGAGAGAGAGAGTGTCAGGCTGACTTGTTAGGTTGCAAGTAGGGTAATATCTCATAACATGTACAGTTTCAGACTTAAAAACTTTTCCATCTTTTCTCCCTTTTACTTTTTAGAAAAGAAAATGGTAAAAAAGAACATCACTCTCATCCAGTAAAGAACAAGGCTAACTCCTATGCCTTGTACTAAAATTAGTACTGTTATCTCATATGTGATAGCCCCATATATTTGTAATTCTATGGGTGTATATACACTCATAGAATTACAAAGAATATCATGTGCGTGTGTGTGTGTGTGTGCGTTAAACTTGTGTGTATTAAACTAACACTCTACGATAAAAGAAAAAATTAAAATATAATAATAGCAGATTTTGATCTGGAAAGGGGCATTATAAATCAGGAAAAATGAGCATAGATACAAGAACTTGGGGATTCTCATGACTTTGAACTTCAGTAAAATTCTAATTTTATTTTGCTCTTTCCATTTTCTTTGAAAGGCACTTTTTGCACTTCTAAGAGGTTTATATTACTCTTTACATACCAAACTAACAAAGCCATCTGTAATTTTCTTCTTATACTGCTTAAAAATATTGTTCTGTTGTATATTCAGAAACTGATTCATACTATGGTTGAATCTGTATCTGTAACACGTGTACAAATGCATAATTTGTAGATTTTGGAACAACATAAGATATTTATATCTCCAGTGAAATTTTTCAAAGACCAAGTTAGCCTGGTTATCTAAACTAGGCTTCATCCCTTTGCAAACAATAAGAAATCATCAAATATTTCCAGGGTCTTTAAAGTGAACTTAAAATAGGTCTAAGAAATATGTTGAGCACCTAATATCTCCTTGGAGAATCAGAGAATCTTCCTTCAACACACCTGATTGTCATAGAGTAGGATGTCCCTGCTGCCAGCTATGTTAAGTGAGTTTATATTTAAAATGTGTCTCTTCAGAGATCTCACCAAAAATAACCAAGAATAGCACGATGAGCTTCAGATCCCAGAGTCTAATAGAAAAACAAACTGTTTGGGGTAGCAAAGAGATAAAAGTGACAGAGCTCCTAATCAAACTTGTGAGATCCTTGGACACAGCAAACTGTCTCTACCACATGCTGCATACTCACACACGCAGGGTGCGGGATATCCCTGGGAGGTTTGAAACCAAGCACGACCCTGTGGGGCTCCTGGGTGCAGGAACCTTTCTGTTCAGCCTCCCTGACCTTCCCTGAGTTCCAAAGGGCAGATTCAAACAGCTGTTACTCAGGGAAGGGAGGGGATGCAGAGGCAAGGGAGAGGCAGCCAGGAAACACTAGTGCAGCCTTGGGGCAGGGTCCTGGTTCCACCTCAAAGGATACACAGAACAGTATCTTTTGAGCTCTTTATAGAACTAAAACCCCCAATAAATAGAAGATGAAGCAATTCTCATTCCAGAGAGAAGATCATGGTTTGATAGTCTGTAGAACCAGAGAAGCTTATCTGGAGACCACCAGAGGCCAGATTAAAGGAATGCAGACCCTGTACACGCCCTAATCTTATCAGCAACCTCACCTTTGAACCACTGCTATAAAACTCCTCATCAAACCCTCCTGGGCTGGGAACACACAGTTTTCAAGGGCAGGAGCCCCCTGTGGCCCACTTTGCCTGGCAAAGCAATAAAGCTATTCTTCTCTACTTCACCCAAAATTCTGTCTCCAAGATTCAGTTCAGCACTGGTGCACAGAGGCCAAGCTTTCGGCATCAGGTGTCATCTCTCAATACTTCAAATAAGGCCAAAACTGCCTTGTGATACACATTTCCAGTATATCGGGTTGGCCAAAAAGTTCGTTCGGGTTTTTCCATAAGATGTTGCTTTTTGGCCAACCCAATATTATGATTAGAGAAGTTACATACAACATTGTATATTTCATATCTGATAATGATTAAGTCTTAATTACATAATTTTAAAGAACACCCTGAAATCAGTGCCAGTTTTCAGGATTAAAATCATGACTTCAGGTTATTCTAAATTAATGTACTTATATGGTCATGGAAGGTACGTATAAAGTGGTAAGAAGTACTTTTCTGTGCTATATCTGTGTGAGTTTGTGTGTATGTGTGTTTACCAGTTTAGAAACTTTTTTTTTTAAAAGCTTAATGTCTCTAATACCCAGTGTTTCTATCAGAAAGTCAATGGTAAATAAATATGTACGTCTCTTCTCAGTCACCAAAAAGATATTTAAGGTATTTTCCATTCTCTTTCTTCCATTACTTTTATAATCTCCCAAACATTCAAATGTCAAAATGCAGCTACGTAGATTGAAGGTATTTGTATAACATAAATTCTTAGCATGCTGGAGGTATGGACCACTGAGTATACAGTCAGTGTTCATTTTTTTCTGAGGAATGTGTTCCTTGCTTCAAAACTCCAATGAATATTTCATCTTTATACAGAAACCTTGCATAAATGATGCAATTATTTCCTGTAAAGTTTCTTTTCCCTGATTACTGAGATTTTAGGTCCACATCACAGTACTGTCTGATTGTTTTCATACATAATGTTTTCTATCAGATATACAGAAGGGTTTTTTTTTAGGATTTTAAGACAGGAAATTATGCAATGGAAACAAAGCTTATTGGACATTTGCTGTGTTCTGGACACTATGCAAAGTGTGTTACATAGATCATGATAACACTCCTTTGTAGTTGTATTATTACACATCCTCTCTTTAGATGAGGAAAATGAAGCTTAAAATTGTCACTTATCCAAGGATACATTATTAAGAAATGGTCAAGTTGAAATCAAACTTTGGAATCTTGACTCCAAAAGCTCTTTCTGTCATCCTTTCACAAGGAATCAGTATACATTCTGAGCTGATGGACATTTCCAGTTATAATTTCATAGTATTCTTACCATACTGTATACTGACATTCTTACCTTAGCAGATCGAAATACCCAGATAAGACCATTTTACCGTGTTCAATATGCAATGAACTGAGACTCCTTAAGACAGTTACCAGACCATTGATGAAATTAGTTAAAGCCTAAATTCAAAGCATTTGATTATTCTGACGTAAGTGTTCTCTTATACTTAGAATAAATTTGAATAATGCGTTGGTGAAATGACCAGTGAAACAGTTGGGCACAATCGGTGATAAGTGATAAGAATCATAGCTACACAGAATTATCACATAAAAAGTCAAAATGCAAAGACTTCCCTGGCGGTCCAGTGGTTGGGGTTTCAGATATACAGAAGGAAGAGGGTGACACGGTATTTTCTGGAACACAGACAATGAGCTAAGAGTCTACTCTTCTCTCCATGAGACAGTGAGGCTGAGGCTTCCTCCAGGTAGGAAGGTTTGACCTACCCTGCCTCACCTTGGACTAACACTGTATGCCAATCTTTTTAGGAACAATAAAATTACTTGAAAGTGTATGCACTTTAATGAAAGTGTATGCATTTTTCATTAAAAAATGAAAAAATAAAATAATCATAAACGGGTCACTTACAGGTCTATTATTGGAGAGAGAGTTCATAGGGAACATAAAAGTATTTCCACCAAGTTCTATCACATTTAGGTATTCCTTAAGACTTTTTATTCCTTTGGAGAATAAGAACTATTTTAACCCCCTATTTTGACTTTAGGGCTTTTGGAAAATTTGTTATAAGATGTTTGAGAGACATCTTACCATGTGTGACTTATAAATACCTCTTCTGTGGTTTTGTTTGCTGCATTAGGTTCTAGGAAATGTTTGAGCCCTTTTGACCAGCTGATAAGAGGGCAATTAAAAATGCAAGTGATGGTTAGTAGGAGATGATATTACACTTAATAAAACTTGGGTTGAGTAAAATAATTGCTGGACCAAGGATGCTATTGGACTTCAGAGTTTAAACCAATAATATCTAACTATCTTGAAGTTGTGCTGTCACCTGTATAATAAATTATATAGCAAAAAGATTATGAAATGTTAAAGTATTATAAAAATTTACTCTACTTGTTGTTAATAAAGTCCATGATATTTGATTTAGATGATAAGTAATTGCTTTCACGGTATCTGAGTTAGGTGCTAAAAATATTTAGGAGATAATAGGCTT
Source organism: Physeter macrocephalus (assembly GCF_002837175.3). Classification (NCBI taxonomy): domain Eukaryota; kingdom Metazoa; phylum Chordata; class Mammalia; order Artiodactyla; family Physeteridae; genus Physeter; species Physeter macrocephalus. The sequence goes on along the minus strand of NC_041217.1, from coordinate 10,321,822 downwards.
TCTGTCAAAGCTCATCAGATATTCTTTGAACCTATGAATTTCCAATTCATATCACCTCCTCCTGGGCTGATTAATTGAAAACCATTGAGCTGAAATATTGTTCCTTTTCCTCACTGCACCACTATTTTATACACATGATTTGATCTCCATAAGAGAAAAAAATCCACCACAGATACTATTTCGAAAGTGGAGCATATAAATAAAATAAGCCCATAGAGTGAAGAACTAATTAATCACTAAATAATCCTAGGTATAGTAGTAAACATATGAAACAGATTTTTTTGTGTTTCTCTATAAAATACTCTCAAGATTTATATTTATGCTCTGTCTGATCTAATGGCTTATAAAATACATAAGACTCCTGCAGATCAATGCTATTTACAGATCACACTATACGAAAGGAAAATCTCTTAAATTACTCAAGCACTCTTATAGGAAGCACTTTCATATTTAAATAATAGATACCTATCAAAAGAAAGTTTTGTCAAATGCATTTTCTAAACATTTAATGACTATTTCTTATGAATTATGGCACAAGGTAGAAAGTTCATTCATTTAGTAAAAGCAATATTCACATAAAATTATTTCAGGTTTAATTAATGTTGTACATTTGATGCACTTTCAAGGTTTCTGGAGCTCTTTCATATAAAAGCCAATGAGGATTTCTAAGCCCCATTTTACAAATCATTAATATGAGTTTCTGAGAGTTATAATAACGTGCCCAAATTCATAGGATTATATATGAGCCAGATTAAACCCTGATATCCAGGGTTCCTCATCCATGTTCGATGATCCTTTTGTCATACCATATTAAATACCTCTATCACATTATAACTCTGTCACTTTAAATACAGTGTATGCGGGTCATATTGAACATGGAAAATGCACTTGAACGTGAAAATGCTGTACTACTTATGCTTCCCCCCAAAAGGAATTCAAAACCATACATGCGGAATTCACAAAATCAGTAGGAGAGCAATGTCTAGTAAGTGTGGCTGAGTAAAAACAATAGAAGAAATAGTAGTGTGGAAACTCCAGAAAATAAAGAAAAAGAACAAAAGAGAATAAAGTAAGAAATCTAAGGAAATCCAGTAGATTATAGTCATTTATTATTCTAGTTATTCACTTTGCCCAATATCTAAGAAGTCCGACACTTTCTACTTGGTACAATTCCTCTAAATACACAAGTCCATAATTACTATCTTTGTATAACAATATTAAAAGTATAGACATAATACATTCTATTGCTAAGTTTTTTTAGAATAAATTGCCTTATGTTTAAAGATAAAAAGTTAGTCCTCTGAACTTATTTCTTTTCACTCCCAAGAATCTGCCCATGTGTCATTAATGGAGAGAAAACAAGAAAAAAAAAAAAAAAAAAAAAAGGAGGAGGAGCAGGGAGTGGGGAAGGTTGGGGTAGGAGGGCAGAGGAGGAGAGAAGAAAGAAAGAGGGAAAAGGAGAGGGAGAGAGGGAGGGTGGAAAGAATAATCAAATGTTAGAGAAGTCAATAATTTATTAACCTTTTCAACATTTATCTGAGGAAGATTTTAGAAGATTGGTGACTGATGAAAAAGAACGGATGAAACGCTACGGTACATATGAAGACACCACATTGGGCAGAACCTGAATCATCAGCAACGCTCCCGAAACTCCGGACTCACAAGCACCAGGCAGCGGGGAGTAGAGGAGGAGGCAGGTTGGTAAAAGGTTTCTCCGAAAGTACAGAAATACTGAAGAGATCTATAAATCAAACCCCTTCAAACCATCCACATCAGCCACATACTACCAACAGAACTATTAAAAAAGAAAGAAGAGAGAAATTTGAAGGGACAACTAGGAAAAGGATAATCCAAGACGCTTTCCATACTGCAATAGTCATTAGATTTTAAAAGTGAATCACCAAGTACAGAGAGGGAAAACTTTGTAAAAAATATCTATACATTGGCAAATACTGTGAAATTTCATAACACCAAAGATGTTAAATATCTTAAAAATTTCAGATGCCTCTACAAACTTTAGAGACTAAAATATGTTACCTACACAAGTCCAAGACTTCATGAGAGCTCTCATCAGCAAAACCAGACAACTGAAAAATGCCTTCGCATTAAAGGAGAGTGACTTTTATCTAAGAATTCAATACCAAATCAATGAATATATTAAAGATGTTTTTATATGAGAGGACTTACAGGACTGGAATCATGTCTAATAGGAACGTCCAGGAGAAAAGAATGCAAAGGAAAATTCTTCCACAGAGTAGCTGTTTATACAGAAAATTTGAGCACACATTAAGTATGTACAAAATGGAGTAACATTACACAAACACACACACACACACACCCCATTCTCCACGAGGAAATGTAATCTTTAACATTACACCATTAACATAAAGGGATTGAAAACACTCGTTTTTTAAAAATATTTATTTATTTTTATTTATTTATTTGGCTGTGCGGGATCTTCATTGCTGCATGCGGGATCTTGGTTGTGGCATGCGAACTCTTTAGTTGCGGCATGCGGGATGTTGGTCGTGGCACGCGAACTCTTTAGTTGCGGCATGCGGGATCTAGTTCCCTGAGCAGGGATTGAACGTGGGCCCCCTGCATGCGAGCATGGAGTCTTAGCCACTGGACCACCAGGAAAGTCCCCGGAAACACTCACTGTTCCATTCCGCAATTTATATTTGAGCTATAGACCAGGAGTTCCTAACCTGTCTTCAAAGAAATTAAGTTAGACTGTCTGGTATCAGGGCCCAGGCAGGAACCTGTTTTTAAAAGTGCTCCGGGGCTTCCCTGGTGGCGCAGTGGTTGCGCGTCCGCCTGCCGATGCAGGGGAACCGGGTTCGCGCCCCGGTCTGGGAGGATCCCACGTGCCGCGGAGCGGCTGGGCCCGTGGGCCATGGCCGCTGGGCCTGCGCGTCCGGAGCCTGTGCTCCGCGACGAGAGAGGCCACAACAGAGGGAGGCCCGCATACCACACACACACACACACACACACACACACACACACACACACACACACACACAAAGTGCTCCAGATTTGTCGACAACGTAGTTAAGTTTAAGAAACACTCAAAATGCATAAAATACAGACAAAACAAATATATCTTAGAATTTCAGAAGAGAATGTCAAATTAATCAATTTTTTAAATGAAAAAGAGAAAATGGAGATGACAGAGTCTGAGGGTTCGAAAGTGAGGGCGTGCGCCATGGGTAAATGGATAAGAAGGGTGGACCCAGCACAGGGCTGCTCACTGCCTGGGTCCCTCCTGGTTGCCCAAGAGTTCAAAGTCCATTCCAATGAGTTTCTGTCTGATACAAGTTGTTAAATATTTTGAATACTAACCTTTGAGTATTAATATCCTCCCCTAACAAAATAAGGAATTAATATATTCAATTTAAGGTTGATGGAACAAAACGAAATTAACAGATCAAAGAACTAAAATCAGTAATAACTACAATGGAAATACATGGAAAGAGTAAGAAAGGAGAAGTCTACGTAAGTGAATAGCTATTGTCTAAAATAATTAAATAAACCCTTCTAGTAATATAAGTATTACTGATTTAGATTTTAAAATTAGCTAGGGTTTAAACATGCTTGCCTTTAAAAAAGGAGTCTGGGGTTGCAACGTGGGCTACTCCCTTTCATTGTAAGTCTGCACTCTTAGATTTTTAATTATGTGCACACATTAATTAGACGTAAAATAAATATAGTTTAAATAATAATATGTTGAACTCAATTTGCAGATTAAAAAATATGAAATCATTTGGAATTTAATTACCTATTCTATAAGGAGTCTGAATGTGAATTTCATGCAGCAATGGTGCAGCAGATGTGGGAAGAAACAGATAGAAGCACTTCTGATCCACTTCGCATGTGCAAGAACTCATCATCCTCCCCTAGTGCACAGCCATTTTTCGTGAGTGATTTCTCTGCATGGCCATTACCAGCGCATGATAAAATATGCTTCCTCTGCTGGCAGAATTCAACTCCAAGAATTACAAAAGGTTTTATGGTTTCTTTGTGTTATTGGTATCCTTCAGCATCCTGGTTCTTTCACGAAGGAGAAATATTTCATAAAAATCAAAAGATCTCTTCTACAGGGCTGTGTAAATGATCTCTCTCATTTTCTTCTCAGTTGTGATTTCCATTAAACCAAAGATGGATATGATTGGATGGTTTCTTTGCTGCTGATGGTTGCTTTGGTGCAGACATTTCTAATTTCTTGGTTACTTGTAAAAATATTATGACTTCTAATATAGTAGAATTATTTTTACTGGTACAAGACTGGAATGCAGTAGAGATATATAATAGTAAGGACAGAGGCTTGGAAGACTGGCTTTTCAAAAATTAGCTAAATGACAAATATACCCAATTCTACTAAGAAGTAATTTTCTGGCCAAATAATGTAAGTCCATGTAGGAAAAAAGGATAAAATAAGCTTGCTATCATCAGAAAAGGAATTAAAGTCTCATCTAGGCCAATACTTGAAAGAACTGGGAAGGGATTTCCATTCTCATACTGTTTTCTCTTGCCAACCAAAACATACATTCAACAGATTTTCTTTGATCTCTGTGACAACTCATTCTCAGTATTTTTTGCTCTCCCTAATTCTCCCTTTAGTGATGGCAATACCAATGCCTATGTTCCACATCTTCTTTTTGTGTCACTCTCTGGATTCTCCCTAATGATCTAATGCAGTATGCCTCTGGGTATTGCTGACTCTCAAAACCATTTTCCAGAATTCCCTTAAAAGTTCTAGGCTCATATATCCTTTTGCTTGCATGTCTTAAAGGTATGCCAAATTTCTTATCTGAAAATTAACTCCTTTACATTCTGCAGTCAACAAAAAGCTGTTTTACTGGTTTCACCTATTGAGTATTTCACAAGTCTATTTCCTTCTCTGCATCTACTCTTGCCACTACCTTGCTCCAGCCATTATTACCTTCCAGCTGAACCAAAGTAAGAGCTTTCTGCATGGTCTTCCTGAAGCCATTCTCGTGGGGGACTTGCCCAATTATTCCCCCATTGCAGCCAAAATACAAATATGATTTTGTATATGTATGTTAAATTTTATATATTTATATATTATACATATAAAATCTTCTCCCCCAATATAATATCAGAACACACACACACACACACACACACACACACACACACACACACACACATTCTCTTTACAATGCAAGAATGCAATGGAAGAGAGTGGAGGATTTTATTTACCAAAGGGAATGACAAGAAGACTAATTTTCAGACACTGGAGTAGAGGTAAAGTAGGAGAAGGAAAAATAGAATATTGAAATCATTTAGGCAGGAGTAAACAAAAGCTTCAGTCAAGATAAGAAGAGAGAAGTAGGAGACATTTTGATTCATAAATGACAAATTGATGACATAAAACATGGCTGCTCAAGGAAACATAGTTGACTATAACCAAAATTTCTCACTGGAAAGATCATTTCTATGGCATATGCCTGGGCTCAGCAACAGACTGAAAAAGCATGGAGGGGCATAATTATGTTGACTTAGACCGTGTTTATTTGAGCCATCTTTGGTAAATATAAATATGAGTAAATATAACGTGCAGTGTGAAATCTGAGTTTGAAAGCCAGAGGGAAATTACGACTAAAATTATACATTTGACAGCTAGTATAATTTTGGCAATAGATGAAGTCATGGTAATTTCCTCCAGTAGAAGCATGTTACAAGGGAAAACTAAAATTACAACCTTGAGGAATACCAGCAAATAAAGAGTTGGTGGAAGAAAATACGTAAAAAGAGGAGTCTGAGAATTGAGAAAATAATGGGTAACAAGACAGCATTAGAAAAATGTCATCTTCCTCTATGAGCGTAATGAAAATGAAACATTTATTTTTCTTTCATTTTTTAAAGTTTGCCCCGTTTTTAGCATACTAAGGAAGAAAACTCAGCTTATTCGGGAGAGGATAATTAAAGATGCAGGGTCTGCCCTCTGAGTTTAATGATGACAAAGAAAGAGAGCAACCGATTTAGTGAGCGGCTGCATGTAGATTTTTTTTTTTCCCTGAACGTTGATTGCAGTTTCTCCTGATGAGAGCCACACAGCTGGCTACTTATTGGATACACTCCATTCTTGACGCTCACCCACAGTCAGACGTAGACTAACTCAGCTAGAGAATTTTTCTATTTTCATATCTTTCACAGAAAATCAGCAATCAGAGTTTGATAAGAACATCATTTTTGAAAAATATAAAAAGTGCTATTTCTAATGTAAATAGCTTAAATTTAAAAATCCCGATTCTTGGAACATTAGACCCTACTTGCCCTGTGATCCACTTCACTGAATTAGAGGTTTAATTGTACACTCTTGTTAACCAAATCGGTTTCAAATAGCATTTGTTTTCCAACATTTCCATCAGCCATAGAAAAAATTCTAGTAAGTACATTCTGTGCCATGTTTTCTCAGAAGACTTTGAAATTTCTATGAGAAGATACAAGAGGCTAACTTCAAATTTCTATAAAGTTGCATTTAATATTCATAGCTTTATCTATTTTGAGAATACAATCCAAATAATACCTTTGACAACAGAACAAAATGAATACTTTATCAGATCCTTCTCCATTCCAACAAGTCAGTAAATTTAAGAAAAGCCAATATGTTAAAATTATTTCAGCAATGGACAAGGGGCAAAAAGCAAATATTCTTTCATAATCTTTTCCTTAAAAACAAACAAAAATTATATTACTCTATGAAATAACACAAAAAATTCAACAAATAACCTAACTTATTTGCCATATCATATTGTCTGGTGCCCAAACAATATATCAAATCCTATCCTATTACCTAACTCACTGGAAATAGTGATTGACTTTTCCAATTTCTCTGTGATTTTATAACCTATTGAGATACCTCAGAATTCTTGAGGCTACTCTTAGAATTTCTTTCACACGGGAATTCTTGAGAACCCATAATAAAAATAGAGGAAGTTCAAATAACCAAGAGCAGGAGAGTTACCCTCCTATTTTCCTCCTACTTCCCTTCTGTGTTAACACTGAGTTCAATCTCCACATGCTTCATGCTTTAGTACTAACCCTTCTTCTCCTCTGCTATAGTGTCAGTCATGTAGTGTGGGGGTGCCAAAAACATACTTTTTCATTTGTGGGGAGGACCCCTTAACCTTATATCTCAAAACAAAATGAAACTAGTCATAAATGTTCTCATCTGAGAATATGCTTTCACAAAACCCTGGGAAGGGAAAGTGTTCTGAGAAAGAGGGAGTGGGAGAAACTATGTCCAATGCTGCAGAGACTTCAGTGACCGGAAAGCATAAACTTGACTGTTTGTGTCAGCAAAATTTAGGCCACTCTAGATGCTGGTTAAAAGAACAAACACACAACAACATGGGAGTAGGACTGGCTTCAGCCTGACGAGGGAGGGAGTGGCTTGAGGGGATGGATAATAGGAAACGTAAAAGTGAAAATACCAAGTGTACAAAACATGTGTCTTAACAAAGCTCTTGAAGTTTCTTTAAGAGTGTTTTGGAAGGTATTTGATCAAATTTATCCTAATGACCTTGAGAGAAGAAACTGTCATCTCACTGTGCCTCCCTTTTCTTCCCCCTCATCTTTTTCAAGCATAGTTTAAGAAATAACTGAATAAGAACCTGCTGCCCCTGGGAGTAAGTGCTGTCATCTACATCTTCCTCAAGCGGAAAATGGATGTAGATGCTGAAAAAACGTTCCTCCCTTCTCCCTATTTAGGGAAGAAACCATCCTCCTTGGCAGTAATTAAGGAAAAGAAGAAGTCAAGTCAGCAAGCTCTCATGACTGCTACAATCTCAGTTCTCCTTCCAAACGACCATCAACAGGATGAGCTCTGCTGTTTCTGTCCAGAAAGTCATTCATACAGACATGCTGAAATGAGACAGTGTGTCTTACTGTCGGAATTATTTGCACTGACTTGTGACTAGGGCAGTAGTAGAAAGACAAGTATATGCAAGCACAAGAATTCTTCACACTTTTAGGCTAGATGTGACATAAGTACACAAAATCAGATATGTTGCCTCTGTTCTCCCTATTTAATCCACCCAGGATCCCCTCTCGTCGACTTCCTGACAAAGGTCTTACAGGGATGTTGCTGTTCTGGACCAGACAAGATCTGTTCTTCGTTACTGTTCTTCCTATTGTCATGTTGCTATGATACGGGCAGAGTCTAGGACAACTTAATTTGAATACTGTGGAGTCTTTCTTTCTTCTAAAAGAATGATATCATACTTGTTTTATACGATGAAAAGAGCTACATGCTCTATTTTTTAATATAACAATGCCTGTTGCTATTAAGCTGATCTATTTTTATTTATTCCCAGTCCTTTTACTTTTAGTTCTTAGCTTTCACAGAACATTTTTAAACTGTTTGCTTATTTATAAAAATTTCTAAAATAATATTAGTCCTAGTTTTACTCATCTGCCAGTAATATTTTAATGACACTCAATATCATCCCAAGCACATATTCCCTAAAGTAACTTGACAACCAGAGCAGCTTCTTCCACAGAGCTGTAACAGAAGTTCAACTAGCTTTGTTTCCCCTCTTACCTAGTTTCTAATCAATGTCATCTATAATAGACTTATTAGTATTACTGTATTTTGTAAAGAAGTCATTTGAATTCCTATGTTTTAGATTTTTTCTGTCTAAAGAATATTTTCAAATATCTTGATATTCTCTTGAATTTCCCCTACTTTAGTTCCCACTGTGAAACAACTCTGAGGTGACCCCATCTATGTTCTTCTGTGAACTATGCCTTTATTATCACATATATATGAGAGCACTGGTGGTACTCTAGGCATCGATTTTGGGGGTTCAAATTCTGACGAGTAATTCATATCAATAAGTTGGGCAAATTACTTAATTTCTTTAGGGATCAGTTTCTGTATCTTTAAAAGAGGGAGACTAGTATTATCTGCCTTATGAAGTTTCGAAATTACATTTGATAATTCACAAAACTTGCCTAACATCTGGCAAATAATCAATACAACTCGTAACATAGTGTTTGCTTTGTATTATTTATTATGTTTATGACTTTGTTTTTATCACTTATCACTTTGTGTTGACAGAATCTGTCTGTGTCACTGGATTTTAATCTCTTAGAAGGTAGGGTCATCGTTGCATCTATCTTAGTACTATGAGTACAGAATAGGTACCTGTGTTTGATGTACATGCTGTTACTTCCTGTTGTAAAGCTCAGAGAAAACTCACCTAATATTTAATAAGTGACTGAATGCTCTATAAATGAAGTTTTTTTTTCTAAGTAAGTCAAATCTTTGAAAGCTTTTCTTCTACCTTGGGTGGCTTTATATCCACTTAGAAACTGACAGCTTTGAAAAATTAGTGTAGCATTCATACACATACTAATTTAAAAAAAAACAAAAACTTAAATGCATGTGCAAAACAGTTTATTGTGATAATACAGTATATAATTTCCTTAGGTTTCCACTTAGTTGAAATAAAGATTTTGAAAAAAAAACCCTAAATAGTAACTTTATATCACTGTTAACCCTAACATTTGTCATATAAAATATCATAAGCATTTAATATGTATTCAAGGACAATGACTAGATGGCTATGATAAATAATTTTTATACGGTGGTTTATTCCCACCGTTTTAAAGACGTGGCTTCTTTTTCACTGTTGTGGCCTCTCCCGTTGCGGAGCACAGGCTCCGGACGCGCAGGCTCAGCGGCCATGGCTCACGGGCCCAGCCGCTCCGCGGCATGTGGGATCCTCCCGGACCGGGGCACGAACCCGCGTCCCCTGCATCGGCAGGTGGGCTCTCAACCACTGCGCCACCAGGGAAGCCCAAGATGTGGCTTCTTAAGGCAAACAGTTTTCTATAATGGTGATAATTTATGTGATTAGATGTTTTTTTATACCAGGTTATGAAATTAATTTTCATCTTAATTAGTGCCCATAGCAATGATTCTATTAATAATCCATTTAGCTAATTGCATTTTGTTAAGTTAGTTGTGTTGCAGTTTGGGCATTGCTAATATGCCAAGGTCAACACGTCTCCTCAGCAGTATCCAATAACCAATGTAAGGTAACAGTGAATAACATAGCTTTTATTTTCGAATCCTAGATTATCTGCATACACAGATTTCCTTTGGTGGCATATATCCTTGTCCTTAAAAGTCTTAGAGTTAATTACCTCAGTTTCAAGTCTTTTTTTCCATGATTGAAGGGTTTATTAGGCCCTAACAGCCTGCCATAGACTTACCAATTCACAGAACACTAACTTGTTAAAGATAAGGTCTATATATTCATTTACCATGGGAATTATAACTACCTAGATAATCTTCCTCTTGTTTTCCATCAATGTATTCCTTTCCCATTAGAAGAAACCTATTTACGAAGCCAAGTTAAGGTCATGGAATTTTTCCGAAAAACATAAAGTTAAAAAGAATGTGATAGAAGAAAGTTAAGCAAATTTCACAGAACCATAATTCTTCAAGGGGCATAAATAGATTAGGTCCAAATTTCCACTTTAGAAAAACTATATAATGTATACAAATCCTTTAAAAGATCACAATCTCTATTCTCCTTGAAAATTTGCAGGAATCAAAGAACCATCCTTTCATTTAGTATCCTGTTTCATGGCTTTGTAATCTCAGGTCCAAGTTATAAACATTCACTTCAGAACAAAAGAATTAAAATCTTTTTATCTTTCACCACAGGCTATACTGCCCATCTATTTCATCATTTCAGTCAACTCTTTTCAAGATCTAGTATTTGTTTCCACTTTATCTTTGGTACACAGCAGCAAAGAAGGACCCAGCATACTGAGCTTTGGCCTGATGTGCCTGTGGAGAGGTTCTTGAACCTGTGCACTCCCATATCCAAGTCTGCAGACGATTGTTCACATTGTCTTTAATGGTAACACTTGTCCAATTTTGCAAGTTACTGTGGTTTCTTGGAGTGGAAAAAGATGGGAACAGAATGGCTGATTCAGAGGAATGAAAAAAAAGGCAAGTTAGTCTAAAGTGTGGGAGAAGGGTTAGCAAAAAAGATAGGCTATTTTTAAAGAAAATGACAAATTCATCTTTTTTGTGGGGGTAAGGGGACTTTATTTTTTCCTTAATTCTTGTTTATCTGAAGAATACGCATTAATTATTAAATTTGTAGGTAATACAAAAAATTATTTTAAAAATTAAAACATGATTTTTGGACATCTGATTTCAGCTTCAACAAGAAAAGTGCTTGGAAACCATCACTCCCAACATTTAAACAAGAAAAAGCAGAACAAACTGAATATCAAAATTTTTTCTTAAATCATCAAAGAACTAAAGTCGCAGTGCAAACTGTCACCCAAAAAATACACACCAAACCAGGAAGAAAGTGCATCCAGAGAGTCACAGCTAAGATCTGCTCACTCAGAACAGAAGCTGCTAGAACCATAAACTGGAAGAAACACATAAATGGTGATTTTGATGAATTTTTGGAGGTTGAAGGTAGACTGGTATAAGAATGAGAAATTCCTAAAAGCTGCAGTATTGGGGAGCCCCACACGTGATTGCTTTACCCTCAGGAACGCAGTCAGGTACTTAGTACAACGTGAGAAAAATCCTCTTGCCAATGACAAGGGAAGGGCAAGAGGAGTCATTACGAAATTCTCCCAGAGACTTTCCCTAAGCAAGGGCTACTCTCCTGTGGAAAAGACTTCCTTCTCTGGAGCAAAGCCTTATCTCAGCTGGTAGAAGAGCACTGCTCCCATTCCAGCTCCCTACAGCCCTCCTGTCTCAATTAAAGGGGGAAAATGAACAGGCATCAAGGCAAAAGATAGGAAATGATGCGGCCAGGGAATGGAGTAGGAAGTAGTGGGATGGAAGATGGGTATATCACTGGAGAAACACTTGTGAAAGTCCCAGCCCAGAGACATTGGTTGACTAAAAGATGAATGATAGTTGTAAGATTATAGAGCGTTCCCCCTTGTCTTCAATACCCTAACTCCAACTAAAACAGCTCCTGTATTACAACTGTGAATTAAAACTGAAAGAGCTGTAACACACAGCATCCTTCTAAGGAAGAGCACTTAGGAAAGCACAAAGCAAATATGGAAGACAAAAATAAGTGCACTAGAGGAATCTCAATCCTCTGGTACCTATAGCTATAAGAAAATATTAAACACAGCCCAGCTCCTTGTCATATATTTTCACACTAAAAGTTTATTTTACTGATTTTCCATTACCCAATCCATGCCCAGCTTTCGACAAAAAAATTACAAGGGATGCAAAAAGAAAAAAAAAATCCTCTGAAGAAACAAAGTAACCGTCAGAACCAGACTCATATGAGACAGATGTTGGAATGCTAACAAAGAGAATTTAAACAGGCACAATTAATATGCTAAGAGCTCTAAGGGAAAAAGGAAAGATGCAAGAATACATAGGTAACATAAGCACAGAGATGAAAACTTGAGAATCAAAAGGAAAGAGTCTGTCATAAAGAGTGAAGTCAGAAAGAGAAAAACAAATACTGTATGCTAACACATATATATGGAATCTAAAAAAAAAATAAAACGGTTCTGAAGAACTTAGGTGCAGGACAGGAATAAAGACACAGACTTAGAGAATGTACTTGAGAACATGAGGAGGGGGAAGGGTAAGCTGGGACGAAGTGAGAGAGTGGCATGGACACATACACACTACCAAATGTAAAATGTGGTATGCAGCTGCATAGCACAGGGAGATCAGCTTGGTGCTTTGTGACCACCTAGAGGGGTGGGATAGGGAGGGTGGGAGGGAGACGCAAGAGGGAGGGGATATGGGGATATATGTATACGTATAGCTGACTCACTTTTGTTATACAGCAGAAACTAACACACCACTGTAAAGCAATTATACTCCAATAAAGATGTTAAAAAAAAGGAAATGTTATAAATCAAAACACCATAACATAAATGAAAAATAACTTCAACAAGATCATCAATAGACTTGACATGACCAAGGAATCATAAGCTTGAATACAAGTCAATAGGAACATCCACAATTGATGTTCTAAGAGGAAAATTAATGAAAACACACAGATAAGGAGAACAGAACACCAAATAATTGTAGGACAATTTCAAAAGGTGTTACAAAAGCATAATTGGAACACAGAAGGAACAGAAAGTGAGAATAAAATTGAAGAAGTAATGCCAGAACTTTTTACAATTAATGACACCCTACTGCACATCCAGAAAACTCAGACAACAACAAGCAGGACTGAAAAAAACAAACAAACAAACAACAAACAAATAACAAACCAACCCACCTGGGCATATTATATTAAAACTCCAGAAAATCAAAGGCAAAAAAAAAAAAATCCTGAAAGAAAAATAATTCCCTACCTATAGAGGTACAAGGATAAGTATTATAGCAAACTTCTCATTGGAGAGCATGCAAGGAAAAAGAGAATGAAATAAACTATTTGAAGTGGACAGCTGAGAGTCCACATGACTGGGTCAAATTCTCACTTCACATTACTGGGAATCATCCTTTAGTGTCCTTACACTGGTTCCCAAAGCCCGAGGGCACTGCCAAACTCTGTGTATCTATGAAGGATTGGCTTGTCTTCTCAAGGGCACATGGAACATTCTCCAGGATAGATCACATCTTGGGTCACAAATTAAGACTTGGAAAATTTAAGAAAATTTAAATCATATCAAGCATCATTTCTGACCACATGCTATGAGACTGGAAATCAATTAAAGGAAAAAAAAACTGTAAAAAACACAAATACATGGAGGTGCACTACTAAATAAACAAGAGATCACTGAAGAAATCAACGAAGAAATAAAAAAATACATAGAAACAAATGACAACAAAAGCACAATGCCCCAAACCTATGGAACACAGCAAAAGTCGTTCTAAGAGGGAAGTTTATAGTAATTCAATCTCACCTCAAGAAACAAGAAAAATCTCAAATAAACAATCTAACCCTACACTTAAAACAACTAGAGAAAGAGGAACAAAAAGAACCCAAAGTCAGTAGAAGGAAAGAAATCATAAAGATCAGAGCAGAAATAAATGAAAGAGAAATGAAGAAAACAGTGGCAAAGATCAATAAAACTAAAAGCTGGTTTTTTGAGAAGATAAACAAAACTGATAAACTCTTAGCCAGACTCATCAAGAAAAAAAGCGAGAGGATGCAAATCAATAAAATTAGAAATAAAAAAGGAGAAATCACAACTGACACTGCACAAATACAAAGGATTATAGGAGATTATAGGATTATAGGAGACTACAAACAGCTATATGCCAATAAAATGGGCAACCACGAAGAAATGGACAAATTCTTGGAAAGTTACAATTTTCCAAGACTGAACCAGGAAGAGTTAGAAAATATAAACAGATTGATCACAAATAATGAAATTGAAACCATAATTTAAAATCCTCCAACAAAAGTCCAGGACCAGAAGGTTTCACAGGTGAATTCTATCAAACGTTTAGAGAAGCGCTAACACCAACCTTTCTCAAACTCTTCCAAAAAATTGCAGAGGAAGAAACACTCCCAAATTCATTTTACAAAGTCACCATCACCACGATACCAAAACCAGAAAAAGATACTACAAAAAAATAAAATTACAGACAAATATCACTGATGAATATAGAAGCAAAAATCCTGAACAAAATACTAGCAAACAGAATCCAACAGCACATTAAAAGGATGATACACTATGACCAAGTGGGATTTATCCCAGGGATGCAAGGATTCTTCAATATATGCAAATCAATCAATGTGAAAGGAACATACACCATGATCAAGTGGGATTTATCCCAGGGATGCAAGGATTCTTCAATATACGCAAATCAATCAATGTGATCCACCACATTAACAAATTAAGGAATAAAAACCATATGATCATCTCAATAGATGCAGAAAAAGCTTTTGACAAAATTCAATGCCCATTTATGATAAAAACTCTCCAGAAAGTGGGCACAGAGGGAACCTACCTCAACATAATAAAGGCCATATATGACAAACCCACAACAAGCATCATACTCAATGGTGAAAAGCTGTAAGCATTTCCACTAAGATCAGGAAGAAGACAAGGATGTCCACTCTCGCCACTATTATTCAACATAGTTTTGGAAGTCCTAGCCACAGCAAGCAGAGAAGAAAAAGAAGTAAAAGCAATACAAATCGGAAAAGAAGAAGTAAAACTGTCACTGTTTGCCGATAACATGATACTATACATAGAGAATCCTAAAGATGCCACCAGAAAACTACTAGAACTAATCAATGAATTTAGTAAGGTTGTAGGATACAAAATTAAGGCACAGAAATCTCTGGCGTTCCTATACACCAACAATGAAAAATCAGTAAGAGAAATTAAGGAAACACTCCCATTTACCACTGCAACAAAAAGAATAAAATACCTTGGAATAAACCTGCCTGAGGAGTGAAAGACTTGTATTCAGAAGACTATAAAACACTGATAAAAGAAATCAAAGATGACATAAACAGATGGAGAGATATACCATGTTCTTGAATTGGAAGAATCAATATTGTGCAAATGACTATACTACCCAAAGCAATCTACAGATTCAAAGCAATCCCTATCAAACTACCAATGGCATTCTTCACAGAATTAGAACAAAAAAATCTTACAACTCGTATGGAACAAAAAAGACCCCGAATAGCCAAAGCAATCCTGAGAAAGAAAAACGGAGTTGGAAGAAACAGGCTCCCTGACATCAAACTATACTACAGCTACAGTAATCAAGACAGTATGGTACTGGCACAAAAACAGAAATATAGATCAATGGTACAGGATAGAAGGCCCAGAGAGAAACCCACGCACATATGGGCACCTAATTTATGACAAATGAGACAAGAACATTAGAGTCTGTCATACAGAGTGAAGTAAGTCAGAAAGAGAAAAACAAAATACCGTGTGCTAACACACATATATGGAATGTAAAAAAAAAAAAAAAAAAAAGTACTGATGAACCTAGTTGCAGCGCAGGAATAAAGAGGTAGACATAGAGAACGGACTTGAGGACTTGGGGCGGGAGGGCGAAGCTAGGATTAATCTCCAAAATATACAAACAGCTCATGGAGCTCAATATCAAGAAAGCAAACAATCCAGTTAAAAAATGGGTGGAAGACCTAGACATTTCACCAAGGAAGACAAACAGATGGCCAAGAGACACATGAAAAAGATGCTCAACATCACTAATTATTAGAGAAACGCAAATCAAAACTACAATGAGGTATCACCTCACACAGGTTAGAATGGCCATTATCAAAAAATCCACAAACAATAAATGCTGGAGAGGGTGTGGAGTAAGGGGATCCCTCTTGCACTGTTGGGGGGAATGTAAATTGATACAGCCACTATGGAGAACAGTATTGAGGTTCCTTCGAAAACTAAAAATAGAACTACCGTATGACCCAGCAATCCCACTACTGGGCATATACCCTGAGAAAACCATAATTCAAAAAGAGTCATGTACCACAGTGTTCACTGTAGCACTATTTACAATTGCCAGGACATGGAAGCAACCTAAATGTCCATCGACAGATGAATGGATAAAGAAGATGTGACACATATATACAATGCAATGTTACTCAGCCATAAAAAGAAACGCAACTGTGTTATTTGTAGTGAGGTGGGTGGACCTAGAGTCTGTCATACAGAGTGAAGTAAGTCAGAAAGAGAAAAACAAAATACCGTGTGCTAACACACATATATGGAATGTAAAAAAAAAAAAAAAAAAAAGTACTGATGAACCTAGTTGCAGCGCAGGAATAAAGAGGTAGACATAGAGAACGGACTTGAGGACTTGGGGCGGGAGGGCGAAGCTGGGGTGGAGTGAGAGTAGCATCGACATATACACACTACGGAATGTAAAACAGCTGGCTGGTGGGAAGCAGCAGCATAGCACAGGGAGATCGGCTCAGTGCTTTGCCATGACCTAGAGGGGTGGGAGGGAGGCTCAAGAGGGAGGGGGTATGGGGACACGTGTACTCACATGGCTGATTCACTTTGCTGTGCAACAGAAACTAACACAGTATTGTGAAGCAATTATACTCCAATGAAGATCT